>NC_092713.1:193271150-193358650 GCF_047496885.1 Scyliorhinus torazame
AACAATAATAAAAATTATTATTAATAATACCTGAGGTTGGGGTAGGAGTATTGGGCCACATTGGAGGGGGCAATAAGGGAACAGGAGATAAAGGAGGCAATTGAGAGATTCAGTCAGGGAGAGTAGCAGGGCTGGGTGGGTTCCTGGTGGAGTATTATAAGAAATTTAGGGATACATTGGCGCCGCTGTTGGTGGGGATGTTTGAGGAGGCGATAGGGAAGTATTGTATGTGTCAGAGCAGAGTGTGCCGAAGAGGGGTATACTGGAGCTGCTCCAAACATTTGGGTCCTTTTTGGGGTACAAGTTAAATTTAGCCAAAAGTGAATACTTTGTGGTGACTGTGTTTGTGTGTGTGTGTGTGTGGGGGGGGGGGGGGGGGGGAGATAGGATAGGGCAGTGACCCATTTTAGATATTTGGGGCTGCAGGTGGCGCAGGACTGGGAGCCGCGCCACAGGTACAATCTTACTAGCATGGTGGGGAGGGTGAAGGGGGACTTGGCAAGGTGGGATGGTCTTCCTCTGTCGCTGGCAGGTCGGGTGCAGGCGTTTAAAATGAATGTGTTGCCGCGGTTTTTGTTTATATATCAGTCCCTGCCGATCTTTTTACCAAAGGCGTTTTTTAAGGAGATGGAGAAGTTGATTACTTTGTCTATTTTGGGAGGGGGGGGGGGGTTGTTGGGCGAAGGTGGCTGGGATCACAAAGGTACTTCTGCAGAGAAAACGGCAGGCAGCGGGTTTGGGCCTCCCGAATCTATTGTATTATTACTGGGTGGCGAATGCGAATGCTGAAAATGTGAGGAGTTGGGTCAGGTGTGTGTGGGGGTGGGGGGGGGGGGGGCAGGAAAGTGGAGTCCCAGTGGGTTAGAATGGAGAAGAGTCTATGCAGGGGTTGGGGCTGAGGGCATTGGCAACAGCGCTGCTCCCGATGGTTTGGGGTAAATATTTTGGGAGTCTGCTGGTGGTGGCAACGCTGAAGATTTGGAGGCAGTTGAGGCAGCACTTTAAGTTGTGGGCAGTGTCAACAGAGATACCGATTAGGGGGAATCATAGGTTTGAGCCAGGGAAGTGGGATGGGAGGTTTCGGAGAGGGGAGTTCGTGTATTAAAGGACTTGTTTCTTGGAGGTCATTTTGCGAGGTTGGGGGAGAAATATGGACTGGGGTAGGGGAAGTATTTAGATATCTGCAGATCCGGGATTTTGCCAGGAAGGAGGTTCAGAGCTTTTCAATAGTGACGGCCTCCACATTGTTAGAAGAGGTATTGACGACGGGGAATAGAGAAGGGGCTGATGTCGGTGATTTATGGGAAGATTCTGGGGCAGGACAAGGTATCATTGGAGGGGGTTAAAGCTAAGTGAGAGGAAGAGTTGAGAGAGGGTATGGAGGATGGGCTGTGATGTGAGGTGCTCTGGAGGGTATACGCCTCAACCTCATGCGCGAGGTTGGGGCTGATACAGTTGAAGCTTGCATGTAGGGCGCAACTCATGAGGGCGAGGATGAGCCGACTCTTTTAGGGAGTGGAGGATGTGTGTGAGCGCTGTGGGAGGAGCCCACAAACCATGGGATTGGAGAGGCGTTTTCAAAGTTATCTCTGGAGTGGTGCATGTGAATTTCAAACCATGGGCCCCTGAAGCCATTTTCGGGGTGTCAGATCAGCCCGGGCTGCCGGCGGGTGCAGGGGCAGATGTCTTAGCCTCTGCCTTGTGCCTCAGCTTGGCGGGGGGACCTGCTGGAACTTTCAAAGCTCGAGAAGATTAAGTTTGAGTTGACGGGGAGGATGGAAGGGCTCTGCAATTCATGGGCATTGTTTATCCAGCACTTTCAAGAATTGGATGCCATCAAACATTGGTGGGGGAGGGGGGGGCTAGTGGGTAGTGGGGGGGGGGGGGTTTAATATATTGTTTATTGTATACCATAGGGCGGCACAGTGGTTAGCACTGTTCACAGCTCCAGGGTCCCAGATTCGATTCCCAGCTTTGGCTCACTGTGGAGTCTGCACGATCTCCCTGTGTCTGCGTGGGTTTCCTCCGGGTGCTTCAGTTTCCTTCCACAGGTTCCGAAAAACGTGCTGTTAGGTGAATTGGACATTCTGAATTCTTCCTCTGTGTACCTGAACAGGCGCCCGAATGCAGCAACAAGGGGCTTTTCACAGTAACTTTATTGCAATGTTAATGTAAGTGTACTTGTGACAATAAAGATTATTATTATTATTAAATGTGTGGGATGACCGTGGATTCTGTTTTGGGTCTTTCTTGTTTTGTATTTGGGATATAGGGGTGATGTTTGGGTTTGTATGTTGAAGGTGATGATGGTTGGGGAATTGCTATTGTATTTGTTATTGTTGGTTACCTTTTTGTTGGATGTATATTTGATGAAAAAGTGGAAAATGAGAAAAATATATTTTTTTAAAGTATGGGCAGAACCGATCAGTCAACATAGAAGTTGTTATATTTTGGCAGGCTGTTACTTATTTCTGATGAATGATATCCACCTGAAAGGTTCACCTTTCTTTTCTCTTCCATAAAATAATGAACCCAGTGTGAATTTCAAGCATTTTCTGCTTTTAATATAATGACAGGTTTTGCCTTGCCAATCTTCTGGGCAGCTTAATACTACATGGGATAGTACATTTATCAGAATTGAGGATTGTAGTTGTGGTGAGCATCTTCAGCTGCATATTGACACTGAAGTTGAAGCAATGGAATTATTGACCAAGTAATCATTACCTGAGTGAGTCGCTCAAATACTTGTCAGCCCAGGTGCAAATTTTCCTACAGCTCATTAATAAGGCTAATGACAAGATTATTGATGGATTCCCATTCAGCATTGCAAATGTTCTAAATTAAAGCCAATAATGGCATTTATGACATGTGCCTTTTAGTCATTGGTGAAGTTTTGCATGAAATACCAGAAGGTACATACAATATTCAAAATATTTTGTGTTCTTCCTCAGGTCATTGTGCGATTCGGAAGGATGGCCATTTGTTATTGGCTACTATAACAACATTCTACCCCTTTATGCAGCATTTGAATAAATATACCAAGTTGCTTCGCGGGGCCTTAGTAGGAAATGTAGGAGAGGTGACCAAAAACAAAGCAGATGGGTGTTGAGTGAACGGAGGGGGAAAAGGAGAAGTCTTATGAGGAGTGATCCAAAGCCCATGAGAAGACACAAAGTCATATTTCAGTCACCGCTAACATAATTTGATGTCATACCATAGTGAAGGATTTAAATATAAATTTAACCATTAACTTCTAAATTTGTCCATATGTCAGCAGTTGCTTAGTTTTTTAAATTATTTTCTCCTCTCTCCTGAGGGCAATGATTGTTGGTTTCTAGTGCCACAGATGCTGGCTACCCTCGTTGTACACTACAAAAATGACATTTTTCACAGGTGTGCTAAAGCAATGAGGGCTAACGAGCAATTTGACAGTGGAGGCCTCGGAACCAGAGCCTTCGCCAGCATTCATGCATAAGTATTTATCAGACCATTGATCTCTGGACCGTGATTGGGAAATGGGGATCTTGCTGAGATTAACTGAAGCACAGAACTGCTAGATGAGCTCACTCAACATACCTCAGAAATTCACCCTAGGAGCTTCAAGTCTGTGTGGCTTATTGCAACAGGGGTCAGTACGTTTAGCAGGAAGTGAGGGATCTCTGGAGAAAGCACGAGGAGAAAGAATGGAGAAGACAAAATAGGAAGGGGGGAGTGAAGACTAACCCGATTTTGAATATCTTGTGCTATTTAATACACTAGTGTCTCTCTCTTTCAGCCTTTGCAGATGTTGTCCACACCTTTGTCAAGGCCTACTGCTGTTGCTGTACCTAATATGCAAGAGAACCAGAAAGCAATCAAACCATCCTTGCCTTCCACTTGGTCAGACCCAAGTGTTAACATCAGTCTAGACTTTCTGACACCGGGCATGCAACCTCCCAAACCCCAGCAACCATCACTTAACACCATGATGCAACAAGGTAAATACACTTCTAGAATTATAGAATGATAAAAAGGAATGGCTTATATTTATATAATGCCTTTCACAACCTCCGAAGTTCCTAAGTGCTTTACAGCCATTGAAACACTTTTTGAAACGTAGTTGCTGTTGTAATGGAAGGAATATGTGTACCTATACCAGCTCTGTTCAGTTAGTCCCACTTGTGTGCTCTGTCCCCATAGCAACACAGTTTTTCTTCTTTCAAATATTTATACAATTCCTTTCTAAAAGTTACTGTTAAAACTCTTCCAGGCAATGCATTCCAGACCACAACTTGCTGCATAAAATATTGCACCCTCTTGTCAATTATCTTAAATCTGTGTTCTCTTGTCACTAACCCTTCTGCCATGGGAAACAATCAAAATTGTTCATGATTTTGAACAACTCTGTCAAATTGCCTCTTAAATTCCTCCACTCTTGAAAAGAGCAACTCCAGTCTCTCCATGTAACTGAAATCCTAGTAAATCTCATTTATACCCCCTATAAGGCCTCGGCATTCTTAAAGTGCAGTACCTAGAATTGAACACAATACAGCTGAGGCCCAACCAATGTTTTATAAGATTTAGCATAACTTTCTTTCTACAGTACCCTCTACCACTGTTCATAAGACCACGCGACACAGGAGCAGAATTAGGCCATTTGGCCCATCGAATCTACTGCGCCATTCAATCATGGCTGATATATTTCTCATCCCATTCTCCTGCCTTCTCCCCATAACACCTGAACCCCTTATTGATCAAGAACTACTATCTTTGTTTTAAAGACACTCAGTTATTTGGCCTCCACAGCCTTCTGAGGCAGAGTTCCACAGATTCACCACCTTCTGGTTCAAGAAATTCCTCCTTCTCTCAGTTTTAAAGGATCATCCCTTCAGTCTCAGGCTGAACCCTCAGGTTCTAGTTTTTCCTACTAGTGGAAACATGCTCTCCACGTCCACTCTATCTCAGCCTCTCAATATCCTGTAAGTTTCAATAAGATCTCCCCTCATCCTTCTAAACTCCAGTGAATACAGACCCAGAGTCCTCAACCACTCCTCATATGACAAGCTCTTCATTCCAGGGATCATTCTTGTGAACCTCCTCTGGACCCTGTCCAAGGACAGCACAGCCTTCCATAGATACAGGGTCCAAAACTGCTCACAATATTCTAAATGGGGTCTGACCAGAACCTTATATAGCCTCAGAAGTACATCCCTGTTCTTGTATTCTTGCCCTCCCAACATGAATACTAACATTGCATTTTCCTTCCTAACTGCCAACTGAACCTGCATGTTAACCTCAAGAGAAACTTGAACTAGGCCTCCAATGTCCCTTTGTGCTTCTGATTTCCGAAGCCTTTTCCCATTTAGAAAATAGTCTATGCCTCCATTCTTCCTACCAAAGTGCATAACCTCACACTTTTCCACATTGTGTTCCATCTGCCACTTCCATGTCCACTCTCCTAGCCTGTCCAAGTTCTTCTGCAGCCTCCTTGCTTCATCAATACTACATGTTCCTCTGCATATCTTTGTATCATATGCAAACTTAGCATCAGTCCCCTTAGTTTCTGCTTCCAAATCGTTAATGTATATTGTGAAAAGTTGTGATCCCAACACCGGCCCCTGAGGCACTGGCTGCCATTTTGAAAAATACTCCTTTATTTCCACACTCTTCCTTCTGGCAGTCAGCTAATCCTCTATCTATGCCAGTATCACACCATGGGCTCTTAACCTATTTAACAGCCTCCTATATGGCACCTTGTCAAAGGCTCTCTGGAAATCTAAATAGATCACGTCTACTGATTCTCCTTTGTCTAACTTCCCTGTTACTTCCTCAAAAAATTCTAACAGATTTGTCAGACATGACCTCCTCTTGACGAAGCCGTGCTGACTCAGTCCAATTTTATCATGCACTCCTAAGTACTCCGCAATCTCATCTTTAATAATGGACTCTAAAATCTTACCAATGACCGAAATCAGGCTAACAGGCCTATAATTTTCCATCTTCTGCCTCCCTCTCTTCTTAACAGGGGTGTTATGTCAGCCATTTTCCAATCTGGGACCCTCTCTGCCTCCAGTGATTACTGAAAGATCACCACCAATGCCTCCATAATCTCCTCAGCTATCTCCCAAAGAACCCTGGGATGTAGTCCATCTGGTCCAGGTGATTTATCCACCTTCAGGCCTTTCAATTTCCCCAGAACATTCTCCTTAGTGATGGCCACAACACTCACCTCTGCCCCCTGATTCTCCTGAAGTTCTGGCATATCACTGGTGTCTTCGACCGTGAAGACTGATGCAAAGTAACTATTCAGTTCCTCTGCCATTTCTTTGTTTCCTATTACTACTTCTCCAGCCTCATTTTCCAATGGTCCAATGTCTAATCTTGCCTTTCTCTTACCTTTTTATACATTGAAAAGAAACTCTTGCTATTTTCTTTTATATTACTAGCTAGCTTACACTCATATTTCATCTTCTCCCCCTTTATTGATTTTTTTTGTTGACCTCTACTCGCTTTTAAAGGTCCCCCACTAATACTCGCCAACTTACATGCTTTTTCTTTTGCCATGGCTGCCTCATCTTCCCCTTAGAATGTTTCCTCCTCCTTGGGATGAATTTCTGTTGTGCCCCCTGAATAACCCCCACAAATTACTGCCATTGTTGTTCCACTGGCTTCCCTGCTAGGCTCCCCTTGCAGTCAACTCTGGCCAGCTCCTTCCTCATGTCTTAGAAGTAGTTAATAGAATCCTAACAGTGCAGAAGGAGGCCTTTCGGCCCATTGCAGCTGTACAAAACTCTGGTGCGGCCGCATTTGGAGTATTGCGTGCAATTCTGGTCACCGCATTATAGGAAGGATGTGGAAGCATTGGAAAGGGTGCAGAGGAGATTTACCAGAATGTTGCCTGGTATGAAGGGAAGATCTTGTATGAGGAAAGGCTGAGGGACTTGAGGCTGTTTTCTTTTTTTTTATTAAATATTTTATTGAAAATTTTTGGTCAACCAACACAGTACATTGTGCATCCTTTACACAATATTATAACAACACAAATAACAATGACCTATTTTATAAACAAAAAATGAATAAATAATAAATAACAAAAATGAAAACTAGCCCTAATTGGCAACTGCCTTGTCACAAGTAACACTCTCCAAAAATATAATTTAACAGTCCAATATATAATTATCTGTAGCAACGACCTATACATACTATACAGTATATATTAACAACCCTGAGAGTCCTTCTGGTTCCTCTCCCCCCCCCCCCCCCCGATCCTGGGCTGCTGCTGCTGCCTTCTTTTTCCCATTCCGTCTATCTTTCTGCGAGGTATTCGACGAACGGTTGCCACCGCCTGGTGAACCCTTGAGCCGACCCCCTTAGGACGAACTTAATCCGCTCTAGCTTTATAAACCCCGCCATGTCATTTATCCAGGTCTCCACCCCCGGGGGCTTGGCTTCTTTTCACATTAGCAATATCCTGCGCCGGGCTACTAGGGACGCAAAGGCCAAAACATTGGCCTCTCTCGCCTCCTGCACTCCCGGCTCTTGTGCAACCCCAAATATAGCCAACCCCCAGCTTGGTTCGACCCGGACTCCTACTACTTTTGAAAGCACCTTTGTCACCCCCATCCAAAACCCCTGTAGTGCCGGGCATGACCAAAACATATGGGTATGATTCGCTGGGCTTCTCGAGCACCTCGCACACCTATCCTCCACCCCAAAAAATTTACTGAGCCGTGCTCCAGTCATATGTGCCCTGTGTAATACCTTAAACTGAATCAGGCTTAGCCTGGCACACGAGGACGACGAGTTTACCCTGCTTAGGGCATCTGCCCACAGCCCCTCCTCGATCTCCTCCCCCAGCTCTTCTTCCCATTTCCCTTTTAGTTCATCTACCATAGTCTCCCCTTCGTCCCTCATTTCCCTATATATATCTGACACCTTACCATCCCCCACCCATGTCTTTGAGATCACTCTGTCCTGCACCTCTTGTGTCGGGAGCTGCGGGAATTCCCTCACCTGTTGCTTCGCAAAAGCCCTCAGTTGCATATACCTGAATGCATTCCCTTGGGGCAACCCATACTTCTCGGTCAGTGCTCCCAGACTCGCGAACTTCCCATCCACAAACAGATCTTTCAGTTGCGTTATTCCTGCTCTTTGCGACATTCCATATCCCCCATCCATTCCCCCCGGGGCAAACCTATGGTTGTTTCTTATCGGGGACCCCCCCAAGGCTCCAGTCTTTCCCCTATGCCGTCTCCACTGTCCCCAAATCTTCAGTGTAGCCACCACCACCGGGCTTGTGGTGTAGTTCCTCGGTGAGAACGGCAATGGGGCTGTCACCATAGCCTGTAGGCTAGTCCCCCTACAGGACGCCCTCTCTAATCTCTTCCACGCCGCTCCCTCCTCCTCTCCCATCCACTTACTCACCATTGAAATAATAGCGGCCCAATAATACTCACTTAGGCTCGGTAGTGCCAGCCCCCCCCCTATCCCTGCTACGCTGGAGGAATCCCTTCCTCACTCTCGGGGTCTTCCCCGCCCACACAAAACCCATGATGCTCTTTTCAATCCTTTTTAAAAAAAGCCTTCGTGATCACCACCGGGAGGCACTGAAACACAAAGAGGAATCTCGGGAGGACCACCATCTTAACCGCCTGCACCCTCCCTGCCATTGACAGGGATACCATATCCCATCTCTTGAAATCCTCCTCCATCTGTTCCACCAACCGCGTTAAATTTAACCTATGCAATGAGCCCCAATTCTTAGCTATCTGGATCCCCAGGTAACGAAAGTCCCTTGTTACCTTCCTCAACGGTAGGTCCTCTATTTCTCTACTCTGCTCCCCTGGATGCACCACAAACAACTCACTTTTCCCCATGTTCAATTTATACCCTGAAAAATCCCCAAACTCCCCAAGTATCCGCATTATTTCTGGCATCCCCTCCGCCGGGTCCGCCACGTATAGTAGCAAATCGTCCGCAAACAAAGATACCCGGTGCTCTTCTCCTCCCCTAAGTACTCCCCTCCACTTCTTGGAACCCCTCAACGCTATCGCCAGGGGCTCAATCGCCAGTGCAAACAATAATGGGGACAGAGGGCATCCCTGCCTTGTCCCTCTATGGAGCCGAAAATATGCAGATCCCCGTCCATTCGTGACCACGCTCGCCACTGGGGCCCAATACAACAGCTGCACCCATCTAACATACCCCTCTCCAAAACCAAATCTCCTCAACACCTCCCACAAATAATCCCACTCCACTCTTTCAACTGCTTTCTCGGCATCCATCGCCACTACTATCTCCGTTTCTCCCTCTGGTGGGGCCATTATCATCACCCCTAACAACCTCCGTATATTCGTGTTCAGCTGTCTCCCCTTCACAAACCCAGTTTGGTCCTCGTGGACCACCCCCGGGACACATTCCTCTATTCTCATTGCCATTACCTTGGCCAGGACCTTGGCATCTACATTTAGGAGGGAAATAGGTCTATAGGACCCGCATTGTAGCGGGTCCTTTTCCTTCTTTAAGAGAAGCGATATCGTTGCTTCAGACATAGTCGGGGGCAGTTGTCCCCTTTCCTTTGCCTCATTAAAGGTCCTCGTCAGTACCGGGGCGAGCAAGTCCACATATTTTCTATAGAATTCGACTGGGAATCCATCCGGTCCCGGGGCCTTTCCCGCCTGCATGCTCCTAATTCCTTTCACCACTTCTTCTACCTCGATCTGTGCTCCCAGTCCCACCCTTTCCTGCTCTTCCACCTTGGGAAATTCCAGCCGATCCAAGAAGCCCATCATTCTCTCCCTCCCATCCGGGGGTTGAGCTTCATATAATTTTTTATAAAATGTCTTGAACACTCCATTCACTCTCTCTGCTCCCCGCTCCATCTCTCCTTCCTCATCCCTCACTCCCCCTATTTCCCTCGCTGCTCCCCTTTTCCTCAATTGGTGTGCCAGCAACCTGCTCGCCTTCTCCCCATATTCGTACTGTACACCCTGTGCCTTCCTCCATTGTGCCTCTGCAGTGCCTGTAGTCAGCAAGTCAAATTCTACATGTAGCCTTTGCCTTTCCCTGTACAGTCCCTCCTCCGGTGCTTCCGCATATTGTCTGTCCACCCTCAAAAGTTCTTGCAGCAACCGCTCCCGTTCCTTACTCTCCTGCTTCCCTTTATGTGCCCTTATTGATATCAGCTCCCCTCTAACCACCGCCTTCAACGCCTCCCAGACCACTCCCACCTGGACCTCCCCATTATCATTGAGTTCCAAGTACTTTTCAATGCACCCCCTCACCCTTAGACACACCCCCTCATCTGCCATTAGTCCCATGTCCATTCTCCAGTGTGGGCGCCCTCCTGTTTCCTCCCCTATCTCCAAGTCCACCCAGTGTGGAGCGTGATCCGAAATGGCTATAGCCGTATACTCCGTTCCCCTCACCTTCGGGATCAATGCCCTACCCAGCACAAAAAAGTCTATTCGCGAGTAGACTTTATGGACATAGGAGAAAAACGAGAACTCCTTACTCCTAGGTCTGCTAAATCTCCACGGGTCTACACCTCCCATCTGCTCCATAAAATCTTTAAGTACCTTGGCTGCTGCCGGCCTCCTTCCAGGCCTGGACTTCGACCTATCCAGCCCTGGTTCCAACACCGTATTAAAATCTCCCCCCATTATCAGCTTTCCCATCTCTAGGTCCGGAATGCGTCCTAGCATCCGCCTCATAAAATTGGCATCATCCCAGTTCGGGGCATATACGTTTACCAAAACCACCGTCTCCCCCTGTAGTTTGCCACTCACCATCACGTATCTGCCCCCGTTATCCGCCACTATAGTCTTTGCCTCGAACATTACCCGCTTCCCCACTAATATAGCCACCCCCCTGTTTTTCGCATCTAGCCCCGAATGGAACACCTGCCCCACCCATCCTTTGCGTAGCCTAACCTGGTCTATCAGTTTCAGGTGCGTTTCCTGTAACATAACCACATCTGCCTTAAGTTTCTTAAGGTGTGCGAGCACCCGTGCCCTCTTTATCGGCCCGTTCAGCCCTCTCACGTTCCACGTGATCAGCCGAGTTGGGGGGCTTCCTACCCCCCCCCCCCCCCCTTGTCGATTAGCCATCACCTTTTTCCAGCTCCTCACCCGGTTCCCACGCAGCTGTATCTCCCCCAGGCGGTGCCCCCCCGCCCATCCTCTCCCATACCAGCTCCCCCCTCTCCCCAGCAGCAGCAACCCAGTAATTCCCCCCTCCCACCCCCCCCGCTAGATCCCCCGCTAGCGTAATTACTCCCCCCATGTTGCTCCCAGAAGTCAGCAAACTCTGGCTGACCTCGGCTTCCCCCCCGTGACCTCGGCTCGCACCGTGCGACGCCCCCTCCTTCCTGCTTCTCTATTCCCGCCATGATTATCATAGCGTGGGAACCAAGCCCGGGCTTCTCCCTTGGCCCCGCCCCCAATGGCCAACGCCCCATCTCCTCCACCTCCCCTCCTCCCCCCATCACCACCTGTGGGAGAGAGAAAAGTTACCACATCGCAGGATTAGTACATAAAACCCCCCTTTGCCCCCCACATTCGCCCCACCACTTTGTTCGAACGTTCTTTTTAATAACCCGCTCATTCCAGTTTTTCTTCCACAATAAAAGTCCACGCTTCATCCGCCGTCTCAAAGTAGTGGTGCCTCCCTCGATATGTGACCCACAGTCTTGCCGGTTGCAGCATTCCAAATTTTATCTTCTTTTTATGAAGCACCGCCTTGGCCCGATTAAAGCTCGCCCTCCTTCTCGCCACCTCCGCACTCCAGTCTTGATAAACGCGGATCACCGCGTTCTCCCATTTACTGCTCCGAGTTTTCTTCGCCCATCTAAGGACCATTTCTCTATCCTTAAAACGGAGGAATCTCACCACTATGGCTCTGGGAATTTCTCCTGCTCTCGGTCCTCGCGCCATCACTCGGTATGCTCCCTCCACCTCCAACGGACCCGCCGGGGCCTCCGCTCCCATTAACGAGTGCAGCATCGTGCTCACATATGCCCCGACGTCCGCTCCCTCCACACCTTCAGGAAGACCAAGAATCCTCAGGTTCTTCCTCCTTGCGTTGTTTTCCAGTGCCTCCAACCTTTCCACACATCGTTTCTGATGTGCCTCCTGCGTCTCCGTCTTCACCACCAGGCCCTGTATATCGTCCTCATTCTCGGCTGCCTTTGCCTTCACGACCCGAAGCTCCCGCTCCTGGGTCTTTTGTTCCTCCTTTAGCCCTTCGATCGCCTGTAGTATCGGGGCCAACAGCTCTTTCTTCATTTCCTTTTTGATCTCTTCCACACAGCATTTCAAGAACTCTTGTTGTTCAGGGCCCCATGTTAAACTGCCACCTTCCGACGCCATCTTGGTTTTTGCTTGCCTTCCTTGCCGCTGTTCTAAAGGATCCACTGCAATCTGGCCACTCTCTCCTCCTTTTTCCATCCGTATCCAGGGGGGATTCCCTTCTGGTTTACCGCACAGTGTTTTTAGCCGTCAAAATTGCCGTTGGGGCTCCTATCAAGAGCCCAAAAGTCCGTTTCACAGGGAGCTGCCAAAACGTGCGACTCAGCTGGTCATCGCCGCACCCGGCCTTAAGGCTGTTTTCGTTAGAGAGAAGAAGGTTAAGAGATGACTTAATTGAGGCATACAAGATGATCAGAGGATTGGATAGGGTGGACAGTGAGAGCCTTTTTCCTCGGATGGTGATGTCTAGCACGAGGGGACATGGCTTTAAATTGAGGAGAGATAGATATAGGACAGATGTCAGAGGTAGGTTCTTTACTCCGAGAGTAGTAAGGGCGTGGAATGCCCTGCCTGCAACAGTAGTGAACACGCCAACACTAAGGGCATTCAAATGGTCATTGGATAGACATATGGACGATAAGGGCATAGTGTAGATGGGCTTTAGAGTGGTTTCACAGGTCGGCGCAACATCGAGGGCCGAAGGGCCTGTACTGCACTGTAATGTTCTATATTCTATTGTGTCTGCACTGACCCTTTTGAATGAGCGACCCATTTGCATGCCCCCGTTCACCCCGCCCTATCCCCATGACCCCATAGCCTAAGCTGCACATCAAGGGGCAATTTAGCATGGCCAATCCACCTAACCCGCACATCTTTGGACTGTGGGACGAAACCGGAGCGCCTGGAGGGTACCCATGCAGACATGGGAGAATGTACAAACTGCACACAGATAGTGACCCAAGGCCAGAATTGAAGCCTGGCGCTGAGGCTGCAATGCTAACCACTGTGCCACCATGCGTCCCTTTACCTTTATTCAATTGTAATATCATTGGGTCTGATTCCGGCTTCTCCCTCTCAAACTGCAGGGTACATTCTATCATATTGTGGTCACTGCCCCTTAAGTGTTCCTTCACCTTAAGTTTCCTAATCAGGTCTGCCTCATTACACATCACCAAATCCAGAATTGCTTGTTCCCTAGTGGGTTCTACCACAAGCTGCCCCAAAAAGCCATCTCGTAGACATTCCACAAATTCCTTTTCTTATGATCCGCTACTAACCTAATTTTCCCAGTCCACCTGCGTATTGATTATTATAATATTACCTATCTTATATTCCAATGCCTTTTCTATCTCCTGATTTATTTGCTGCTCCACATCCTGACTACTGCTGGGGGGCCTGTACATAACTCCCCTCGCGGTCTTTTTTCCTTTGTGATTCCTCAACTCTACCTACACAGATTCTATGTCTTCTGATCCTATATCGCCTCCTGCTATTGATTTAATTCCATTCCTTACTAACAGTGCAAACCCATCCCCTCTGCCTATCTGCCTGTACTTTTGATAGGACACGTATCCTTGGATATTTAAAACCCAGCCCTGATCCCCTTGCAGCCATGTGTCTGTGATGCCCACAACATCGTATCGGCCAATTTAAATGTATGCAACAAACTCATTTACGTTTTTTTGGATACTGTGTGCATTTGGGCACAGCACCACCCAGTCCTGGATTGACCCCTTCTGATATTTGTCCCCTTTTTTGCACTGCCTGAAGTGATACTCTCTTGTTCTATTACGTGTTCTGAAAACTTTACTAACCTCTTCTGAGCCATCGGCCCCTTTAATTAGTTAAAGTTCTTGCCATTAACCTGCACTTCTACCTTCTTTAACTTTGATTTTAAAATTCTCCAAACAACTGGACTCTCTCTCTCTCTCCCCCCATGCGATTCGCCAGGACTCTGGCCCCAGCATGATACCTCCCCATTCTTATTGACCTTCTGCCAATTAGCTTGTGGTTCAGGTAAAATCCAGAGATTATTACCTTTTTCCTTTTGCTTTTTAATTTAGTTCCTAGCTGTTTATACTCCCTTAGCAGAACCTCTGTCCTTGTTCTCCCTATCTCGTTGGTACCAACATGGACCACAACAACGGGATCTTTGCCCTCCCACTTCAAGTTCCTCTGCAGCCCAGATGAGATATCCCAAACCCGAGCACCAGGCAGGCAACACAACCTTCGGGATTCTTGATCCTGGTCACAGAACAGTATCAATGCCCCGAACTATACTATCCCCAATTCCGACTACATTTCTTTTCTCTCCCCCCACTTGAACGGCTCCCTGTACCACAATACTGTGGTCAGTTTGCTCATTCTCCCTGCAGTCTCCGTTCCCATCCACACAGAGCAAGAATCTCAAACCTGTTGGAGAGGAAGGAAGGGCTGAAGTTCCTGCAACCCTACGTCCTGGATATAAATTTATAAATGTTTTTGTAACGACCCATTCAACTTGAACTGCCATCTTCAAAGATTTGTGTACGTACTCCTCCAAACCTCTCTACCGGTCAGTTTATATTGAACCTCCTCACATTTGCTCAAGGGTGCGATTTCGTTTCAGCACACTGGCCTCTTATTTAGTCCCACGCCACTGTCTCATTTTTTGTAGCTGGAACCATTCTTCTCGTTCACATTTAGTGTGAAGACTTGCCACACTCTCCTCCTGCCAGTCTTTCACTGTAAATGAAGGTATTCTTCTGTTGCTGTAAGTGTCTTACCATAATGCCTAATCCTGGTTGGTGAAGTGACATTCAAACACTGCCCTTTTTCCTATCAGGCATAATTTGAGTTTCAAGTAATTGTGAAAGTTACATTTCCTGTTGTGCCTCACACATCAATCATGTTACTGTGCAGAAAAATACTGGCCATTCTCTTGACTTTCAATTAGGTTGGGCGAGTTGCTTCCCTTAAATCATTTCTCAAAATTCCATTAAATGTTGAGAGCTTTTCCTCTTAACTTGCAACATTCCATTCCATATTGACAGATCTCCTATGACATTGCTTATGGTAAATTGGAGGATGCACTGGAAGTCAATGGAAAAACATAAACAGATGGGATAATGATTCACTCTTGTCTGTTTTGTCTTATCCGATTTTTACATTAGGATTTGTTTTTGAGGATTTTTATAATTCCATTCCTGGACAACAAAGAGTGGAATATTAGTGAGTATCACCTCTGGTATGAGTCTAAGGCACTTGTGCTTATACAGCAGCTAATCACTTCACACAATCAATAGTGTGATAGGGAAAGTGTCACAGGAAGAACATCCAAAATAGGAGCAGAAGTAGACCATTCGACCCCTCGAGCCTGCTCCACCATTCAGTAAGATCATGGCTGATCTGTTTCTGTTGAGTTCCAATTTCCCCATCTACCCCAGATAAGAGAATCAATCTACAACAAAAACAGAAAATGCTGGAAAACCTCAGCATGTTTGGCAGCATTTATCTACCTCTGCCTTAAACATTTTCAGTGATCCCGGTTCCACCATATTCCGATGCAGAGCTCCAAAGTCTCACAACACTCTGAAAGAAAAAAATTCTCCTCATCTCTGTTCTCTAAGGGCGACCCCTAAGTTTAAACAGTGCCCCCATAGTTCTGGACTCACCCACAAGAGGAAGCATACTTTCGACGTCCACCTTGTCAATACCGATCAGGGCCTTGTATACTTTAATATAGTAACCCCTCACTCTTCTAAACTCCAGTGGAATTAAGCCCGGCCTTTCCAACTACCCTCATCAGACAATCCACTCATTCCAATTATCAATCTAATAAATCAACTCTGAACTGCCTCCAATGCACTTACATCATTCCTTAAATAAGGAGATCAAAACTGCATACCATATTCTAGTTGCGATCTCGCCAATGCCCTGCATAACTGAAACATGACATTCTTACTTTTATGCTTCGTTCCTCTCGTAATAGCGGTAGGTGTGACATTGCAGGGACTGTGAACCAGATGCTGAACTTCATACATATACCAGCAGATCCCCTGTGGTGTTGCTGATGTAAGTTAAGTAAGAAGTCTTACAACACCAGGTTAAAGTCCAACAGGTTTGTTTCGATGTCAGACATCGAAACAAACCTGTTAGACTTTTACCTGGTGTTGTAAGACTTCTTACTGTGCTCACCCCAGTCCAACGCCGGCATCTCCACATGATGTCAGTTAAGTTTGATGGGATCTTTAAACCTTTGATGAGGAGGAATTTCTTTAGCCAGAGGTTCGTGAATCTGTGGAACTCATTGCCACAGAAGGCTGTGGAGTCCAAGTCACTGAGTGTCTTTAAGACAGAGATAGATAGGCTCTTGATTAATAAGGGGATCAAGAGGTATGGGGATGAGAAACTTATCAACCATGATTGAATGGCGGAGCAGACTCAATGGGCTGAATGGCCTAATTCTGATCCTGTGTCTTATGGTCTAAGACAACGCTTACAAGATTATGCAAGACTTTTCATATTGTATATTGATGGGTGGATAGGTAGGTATGTAAAAAATATCTGTAAAACCAATGGCAGTGTTAGGTTAGATGCCAGGAAGGATTTATTTTCAGGGTGAAAATTAAGTTGAGATGTGAAAGGATCTTAGCAACTTCCTGAGAACAACAGAAATTTCCAGTTGTGGAGGACAACATGATAGGCAGCTGTGATAACTAGGAGTTATGGGCCACTGTGGACTCTTGGAGTTTGCCTTGTTACCATAGGAATCAAGAAAGAAATTATGCATTGTTTGCTAAATTATCCCCGTTTACTACTTTTTCTGTTGTCAGTGTCACATGGCCATATGGTTTGGAGGTGGGGAAACATTGCACAAGGTTGCATGTTAACTGGATGGAACTGTGTTTCTTGGACTTTTCTCAATTTCTTAAAGTAACAGTTTTGGTAGCTATATCAGATAAACAGTTCGATTGCTGTGTTGTCCACATTGCGGACACAATACTTCACAAATAATTCATTCTGTGAAGTACTTTGATAAGATTACATTGGTGTGAGCAGCTGTATAAACAAATTAAAGTTTCTCATGCCAGATGTGATGTGAACTATGTATTCTGATTTTTACTCTTTGCGAGTGAATTTTTTTTTTTAGTCATTAAAAATATTACAGACAAAAACCTAATTTCCTAGGATCCCAATTGGGGCTCTAATTATAGCAATTAATACATTTTAAGTGATGCTTATTTTTGCACCCCTTATAATTCTCTTATAATTGCCTGCTGGGGAGTTGATCTGAGACTCGTCAAATGTAATATTTGTAAAATGTAAAAGGACTCCTTTGATATTGTTAGCACAGGGCTCCACCAGGGATTTCCAAAGTCATGGATTTTTTACCTTCAGCTGTGAAGTCGGACCCAGACCAGCTGAGTGGGCATCTGCATCTCCCACTGACTTCGGTGGCAGTCCCTCGGATTCTTAGTTCAGCCTGAAACCTTGCATCCTTACCGTTACAATGTGCCACCACCGGCTGGATTACCATGCAGCTGCTGTCACAGGCTTATAAATCCCCATAATGAGACTTAAAACTCCATAGTAAAATTCCAAAGATAGAAGGATCATGAGTGGATATCACCCAGTGTTCAGATTGTGGTTACGTTTCAGATTTCGGATATAATTCTTCCAGACAATCAGCATTCCAAAGCTACAAAAGGAGTCGTCAATTAAATATAATTTTAATATATTTTATTTAAATATTTTTTTCCCAATTAAGGGGCAATTTAGCATGGCCAATCCACCTACCCTGCACATCTTTGGGTTGTGGGGGTGAGGCCCACGCAGCCACCAGGAGAATGTGCAAACTCCACATGGACAGTGACCCGGGCCAGGATCGAACCCAGGTCCTTGGTGGCGTGAGGCAGCAGTGCTAACCACTGTGCCACCAGGCCAACCAGAGTCAATTAAATATGAGGAAAACAAGCATTTGTCTCAGTCTGTGCCATAAATCCCAGTTCCATCATTGCCAATTCTATCCCCCTACCTGGAAAATATCTTGGCTAGAACAAGACTTTGCAAATTTGACCCCAGGATGAGCTTTCAACCATATCTGTACCATCACGGAGAACGCCTGCTTCCACCTTTGTAACATCATTCATCCCTGCTCCTGCCCGGACTCCGCTCCACTGCTGCTAAACCCTTGTAACCTCTAGACTTGACTATTCTAACACATTCTGGGTGATCTTGTTTGCTATCCTCGTAAACCTGAGACCATTCCGTACTTGTGCAAATGCCTTCATCCATCACTCCTCTGCTCACTGATCTACTACAGGCTCCTAGTTAAACAAAGCCGTGGTTTTTAAAAGTTTCATCTTTTTGTTATCCTTCCATAAAATGGTACCTCCCTATCTCTGCCGTCTCCTCCAGCCCTGCAGTCCTCAAACCTGCCCTCTTCAGCAATTCCAGTTTTAATCGCTTCACTATTGATGACCATGCGTACAGATGCCGAGACTCAAAGTTCTGGAATTCCCTTCCTTAACCCTCTACCCCTCTTTCCTCCTCCAAGATCTTTGTTAAAACCTTACTACCTTGACTTTTGGTTATCTGCTCTAAAATTTATTTGTGGTTCAGTATTTTGTTCTATAACACCTCTGTGAAGTGCTTTGGGACATTTTGTTACTTTACAGGTGCTATTTTAAATTTAAAATCTCTCCATCATAGTGAAGACCAAAAATAGTTGCACGTAGAAAGCTAATTGCAGAGAAGTCTGTGAAAATCCTTCTTCTCTTTCACTAAATCCTCTTACAACCTGGGAACACAGAATTGTTTTGTCAGCAATACAGTGATGTGTTGTTAATCTAGTGGCACAAATGCTTGGTTCTGAATTGGTCTCCAGAGTTGCCAATGCCTGAAGGGGATAATGAATTGTTTGAAATAATTGCTTTAATCAAGGAGTGAAAGCTACTCTCTATGTTTACAACACAGTTGCAAACTCATCTACAGAGAAACTTGAACTTGTTAGTGTTTCAACCTATGTTCTTTTCATTACGTAACTGAAAGACACTGCTTGCATTATTATACTCGCTGTCCATGTCTCTCTAGACCAGAGAGTCATTGTTTGCCATGCATTGGTAGATTTGGGTGCGTTTGTTCAATTTTTCAGGCATCTTTTTTCCTTCTCAATTTTCTCCCTTCCCTACCACTACTGCAAGAGTTAACTCCTGGCTGGGGTGTCTCCAAGGAAATAACCACAGTTTAGTAAAATGGGGCTCCCCCTCAGCTGAGTCCCATCTCTGGTACAATTTTACTGAAACAGTTCAAGGGCTAGTCAGCACCTTTTGGGCGATCCTCTTTTGAAAATAGTTGAAACAAAGTGTAAATATTATGAGGAATTCTCACCAAATATAACTCCAAGCAATATCTCTAATGAGCCTAACTTTGTATTCCCAATCTTCATTGTGGAGAAATCCATCTCCGCCTGCATGGGCATGGTCCCTTTCACTGAGAATTAATTTCTCCTGAGGTGTAGGAGACTATGAGAAGTCATAGGCTCATCCCCAGATTATACCAGGAACAATTCCAATTGTTTAAACAATTTAACACTCATGGGTTTTCCTACCACTAAACTCAGTAAATAGCCCCTCCACTACCAGAGCTCTCTGGCTGTTGTATATTCCTTTTACAGAATGCTTTACAACGACTTTCCCACCTTAACAGCACCTCCCACCCTCACCACCTGTTTCCAACACACAGGACAAGATAATACAAAAATGTGAACCCTCACAAATCACATACCACCCTAAGACACTCAGCAGCATTTCTTCATTGTTGTTCGGGCAGTATCCTAGAATTCTCTGCTTAACTCCACTGCAAGATCACCACCAACAAGAACCCGAGGCAAAAACCACCATCGCCATTCCATAGCAGTAAGGGTTGGGCAGTGTCATTCGCATCCTGATAATTATATTTCTTAAACAAGGGCAGCACGGTGGCGCAGTGGGTTAGCCCTGCTGCCTCACGGCGCCGAGGTCCCAGGTTCGATCCTGGCTCTGGGACACTGTCCGTGTGGAGTTTGCACATTCTCCCCGTGTTTGCGTGGGTTTCGCCCCCACAACCTAAAGATATGTAGGCTAGATGGATTGGCCATTCTAAATTGCCCCTTAATTGGAAGAAATGAATTGGGTATTCTAAATTTAAAAAAATATATATTTCTTAAATGAAAACATTGCAATTTAGGAGAATCGATATGTTGCGATTCTGTACATATCAAGGAAGAATAGAACTCCAGAATCTGTGGGTTCCCAAGGGCTTACTTTAGGACACATCCCGCTAATGTGGAAGTAGGAGTTCATTGAGGGGAAGGCTGAAGGAGGATGTTGACAGATTATCAAAGGCACATTGTTGCACCAACATTTTACAAGAAACTGCAGAGTGTGGTGAACTCAGCCCAACGCATCACACAAGCTTGCCACCCTCGCATTGATTCTGTCTACACCTCCCGCTGCCTCAGGAAGGCAGACAGCATTATCAGAGACCCCTCCCATCCAGGCTTTGCCTTCTTCCAGACCCTTCCATCAGGCAGAAGATACAGAAGTCTGAAGACCCGCACATCCAGACTTAGGAACAGCTTCTTCCCCACGGCTGCTCGACTCCTCAACGACTCTCCCTTGGACTGATCTGTTCCTTGTAAGAACACTATTCACGACGCCCTATGCTACTCTTGCTCATGTATTTGCTTTGTTTGGCCCCTTGTTCCGCAGTGTAACCAATCACTGTTTGCCGATGTACCATTTGTTAATGTATTCTGTTGATTATTCTTTTTTTGTCTACTATGTACGTACTGTGTACGTTCCCTTGGCCGCAGAGAAATACTTTTCACTGTACTTCGGTACATGTGACAATAAATCAAATCAAATCAACATGAACAAAGGCATGTGATGTGAAATTGAGTCTCCAAAACCTCCAGGCTCTGTGTGGAACTTGTCCTTAAGATCTTTCATAGACCAGGTGTTTCCAATGGGATTCATATTGATTCTTAAGGTGTGGTCCAACATCAAACCCCAGGGCAGACCTGATGCACAATGCCAGCATAGACTCCGCTGAACCCTTCTAAGTGTGGGCCTTCTATCAGCATGAGAAGTAGAGCAAACAGGAGATACACTTTGAACCATTCGTCCAAATATTTCAAGTGTGTGGATGCACTCAGTTCATGGTATGTAACTGCATCAGTATGCCGTCAAACCCATTGGGCAAAATCCATTCAAATGCCAGATCAATCCAGGCGATAACTAAAACGGGGCATTTTTACAAAGATAGGTACTGCATTTTTTTAAATTTAAAATGTCCAATTCTCTCTTTTTTTTTTCTCCCCCCAATTAAGGGGCAATTTAGCATGGCCAATCCACCTACCCAGCATATCTTTGGGTTGTGGGGGTGAGACCCATTCAGACACGGGGAGAATATACAAACTCTTCACCCTCAGTGACCCGGGGCCGAGATCAAACCTAGGTCCTCAGTGCCGTGGGGCAGCAGTGCTAACCACTGGGCCACCCCTAAGATAGGTACTGCATTTAATAATCTTTATTATTGTCACAAGTAGGCTTACATTAACATTGCAATGAAGTTACTGGGAAAATCCCCTTGTCGCCACATTCCGGTGCCTGTTCGGGTACACCGAGGGAGAATTCAGAATGTCCAATTCACCTAACAAGCACGTCTTTCGGGACTTGTGGGAGGAAACAGGAGCACCTGGAGGAAACCCACGGATACACGGGAGAATGCAGACTCCGCATAGACAAGTTACCCAAGCGGGAATCGAACCTGGACCCTGGTGCTGTGAAGCAACAGTGCTACCCACTGTGCTACCTTGCTGCCCCATGACTGAGGATCAGATGCGCACTCCTGCGCTACAATTGGATGCAGTAGTTAATATCTGGACTTGGTGAGATCAGTGATTTCCTGTGTTGTTTTCTAAACTGTATTTAGAATCATTCTCACAGGTCATACAAGAGCATCCAATAAAAATATCTTGTGGCCTAAAATGTACTCTTGAGCAGTAGGAAAACCAGATTCACTAATGTGTTGGGAGTGGCTATGAACAGGCTCCTTTAACCTCAGTCACTCCACAAAAACCCTGGTTTGTTAAGTTAGCCAGCTAATTTAGAGTTTGGCTTCATGACAGCCTTTTTATGGCACTATGTAGAACTCCGAGATGTTGAGCTATAAAACATCCACTTATTTTTGAGTGACAGCTGTTCAGATCAGAGAGATCCTCTCTCGCATACCATTCACTTCACTTCAGCTGCCCAATTTTCTCCTTCCACCAGGGCCTCAGTAGAGAACTACGTTTCAGCAGTTTGTGATCACATGTCAGAGCATTATTAGATAGTTTATGACCAGGTATCTAAAGTGTTCCCTCATCACTACTTATTTATAATAATGATCCGTTTATCTGATTATTACTATTATGATATGAATGTCACCTGAGACAAAATACTTTGAAAGGGATAGTCTTTGAAATTTGAACTAGTTCAGTAGGGCAGTCATAGAGGAAATCTTTCCAGTGATGGGAAGCCCAAAACCTAGGAGCAATAAATATGAAACAGTCACTTATAAATCTATAGGGAATTAAAGATAAATGTCTTTACCGGACAGTGTTTAGGATGAGAAAATTGCTGCAGTACGTGAGTTTGTCAAGCCAACCAATATGGTGGCTTTAATGATCAAGCACAATTATTCAGGCACAGTTGCAAGGCAAAAAGCACGTGAGTTGAATTGAGAACAGGCAGACAGTCATCTGATTAAACTGCATTTTTTTGCTCCTATTCTGTGCTACTGCACTAAAACAAATCTTTATATGCACAATTCCACACGGTTTTCACATTGTCATAACATCCATCATGAGTCAATTTGTGACTAGCCAAATTCATCCATATATAGGCCTATTTCTATATGTTTCTCCTTTTCATTTTTCAGCAGTTTTCCAACTTAAACTGCTGTAAGGCAGTACAAGATTACACTGTCACATGGAGTAGCTGAGGATGATCGAGTGATGTAAAGAGAAGTGATATGAGTGCATGAGCGAGAAAGGAATAGAATAGGCTGATAGACGAAGAGGGGTGTGTGGAAGCTAATGTACAGAATGCAGAGTGGCAAGGACCAGATAGGATGCATGTCCTATTTCTGTTCTGTAAATGCAAGGATGTAAATACTAGTACATATTTCGCTGCCTTGGATTCGAGGGGCACAATTTTAAATATGGGCTTTCCTTCTCAGCTGCCAGAATTTTCACAAAGTTCCTTTTGCATCCAGAGTGAAGCTCAGGATGCAACAATTCCATGTTCAGGAAGATTGGTTCCTCAGAGCTGTGTGGCTGAGGTCTGCCATCACAGCCCTGAAGCTGATAGTTCAAGAGCTGGGATTCATTCTCAATTAGGAGAAGTCCCAGCGACAATCCAAGCAGGGAGCTAATATTCTTGGGACGTGGTTTCAGATAGCCCAGCTCGAAGATTCCTGGATCCCACTAAAAGATTACTTAAGAGTGTGTATAGTTCCCAATAGCCATATTTTTCAATGCTGTTTGAATTGATCCTGCGCAGTCTATGGGATTCCCACAGAGGTGGTATCCTTGGGGATTGAGGAAACGGGGAATAACCCATTTAAGTATAGACTTACTGTAGATGTTAATTAGCAGTTGAATGTAAAATAATTAAACTTAGTTTTTTATTTCAGTCATCCAGGGGCATTGTTAATTGCTATAGGAATGGTTTAGATTCTTAATATGGAAGAATAGCTGTGTTTTCATCTATCAATCCTGCGAGGGAATTCATACAAGAGGTGAAGGTTTATGTAGTTGGAATACTTGTTGATGTTCCAGCAGCCACATAATTGGTTAGGACAGGGTGTCCAGCATGACAGCTAAAGACCGGGAAGGTCACGGGTGTCATCTTTGATTGGTGTTGAGTTGTCCAGTTTGTCTGATTGGCTTTTAGGGTGCTACAGTTGTCACAAAACCTCTGATTTCAGAAGATGGAAGGAGAATCTGTGAGGAATATTCCCCTCCAGATTGAGAATCAGCAGGACTTCTGGAAGTGCATCTATGTGATTTCATTAGAGAACTGATTTGGGCTTCGCTGTGATGTCATTTATTGGTTAGATTGGGACTTAGAAAATGTAGCCAGGGAAGAGGAGAGAATATTGGCAGAAAAACAAAACATAAAATAGTTGAAATAAAATATGCTAGTTGTTTTGAGAAGTCTGCATATTTATTGTAGTCTTATTTATGATGTTTAAAATATGACCTTTGTGTGCGCTCCCTGTAAATTCCTGCATCCGTGTTTATAATGGAAATTGCCTATGTAAGCTTCTTGCACTAAAATTACACTCTTGCCCACCATTGACTGGATGTAATTCCAATGTGACATGTTTACATAGGCAGTTATTTTTTCAAATGTGGACCTAGGAGTTTATAATGTAATTTAAAAAATGACTGCAACTTTAAATGTGGAACTGAGTTTGTCTATGTGTACAGGTCTTTTTATCAGCTGCTCTCTAACCCCCTTCAGATGAATATCATAATTAATCTTCACTAGAATTTATCTTTAATATCTATCTCCATCCGTCCATCCATACCTACGTGCAATGTTAAAGACGTGTAAATTCAAAATTGTGTTCCAGGTGGTAAGAGTGGACGAGGTTTACCCTCTTCCTGTTCATATTGGTTTTGTGTCCATGACATGCTTAAGAATCCAGGAATAAAAGGTGGTGGATTCAAAATCTCTCTAACTTGTTTATTAAGCACTGTATATCTTTATATTTGGAGAGTGTGCTCATTACAAACTGTTGACAGACTGTAGGCCTCCAGGCACAGCAGCTTGGAATCCTTTAGCTCCAAAGACCTGGGGTTCATTCAGAACAAACTAATGAGGACTGATTTTCAATAGGCCAAATGACTATTTGTTCTGATCGTATCAAGGTCCAAAGTGGAATGAGTTTGGGAAATCTCAATCCAGTGCCCAGTGGTCTGTAATTCAACAGTCAATGGCAACAGACTTGTTGAGTGCCATTCCAAAGAAAATTTGCCATCTTCAAGTGTCATTTCATGCATTCCCTAGAGCAGCTATTTCCTCCAAACTCCAGAATGGCTGTGAATGAAGTTTTTAAAATTTGTTCACAAGATGTGGGTAACTCTAGCAAGTTTGCATTTACTATCCATCTTTAGAGATGATGAAACATTAGTGAGCTGCCCTGCATTGCTGCAGTCCTTCGGCCCCTCCATCTTCAACTGTTTCAGCCGTGACCCTCCCTCAATTTTAAAGTCAGTAATGGGATGTTAACTGATTACGGTGCTCTGCATTTGCAGCTCTTCAGATACTGAAGCATTTCACGCCTGCGTTAGCAAGACCTGACCAATATTCAGGCTTGGGCGGGTAAGTGGCAAGTAATATTCATGCCATACTAGCGCCAGACAATGACCGTCCCCAACAAGAGAGAATCTAGACTTCCGGTTGTGGCTATGCGGAGCTAAGTCGCACATTTGGCGGCTCCCGCAAAAACGGACTTTTGGGCTCTTCTCAGGGCCCCCAACGGCACTTTTTCGACGTTTCCCGGTGTGGGAAGGAGATTATAACAGCTCCTCGATAGTATATGGCTTCTACTAGGAGCGGGGCGACAAAAAAGGTGGTGGAGGACCCGAAGTAGGTGCGAGGGAAGAAGAACAAAATGGCGGCAGGCGGAGACCAGGCAGCGTGGATGCAGTGGGCGGAGGAGCAGCAGGAGGGTATCCAGCACTGCTTCAGAGAGATTAAAGCGGACCTGCTAGAGCCGATGAAGGCTTCTATTGATAAGCTGCTGGAGACACAGACGGCCCAGGGGGTGGCGATCCGCGAGGCTCGACAAAAGATCTCCGACAACGAGGACGAGATCTTAGGCCTGGCGGTAAAGGTGGAGGGGCATGAGGCGCTCCACAAGAAATGGCAGGAGCGGTTCGAAGAGATGGAGAATCGGTCGAGGCGGAAGAATCTGCGGATTCTGGGCTTCCCGGAGGGGCTGGAGGGGCCGGACGTGGGGGCCTATGTGGTCACCATGTTGAACTCGCTGATGGGAACGGGGTCCTTCCAGGGGCCCCTGGAGCTGGAAGGGGTCCATAGAGTGGTGGAGAGGTGGCCCAAGGCTAACGAGCCTCCACGGGCGGTGCTGGTGAGGTTCCATCGATTCGTCGATTGGGAGTGTCCGCTCAGGTGGGCCAAGAAGGAGAGGAGCAGCAGGTGGGAGAACGCGGAGGTTCGAATATACCAGGACTGGAGTGCGGAGGTGGCGAAGAGGAGGGCCGGGGACAATCGAGGGAAGGCGGTGCTGCACAGGAAGGGGGTGAAGTTTGGCATGTTGCAGCCGGCGGACTGTGGGTTACCTACAAGGACCGGCACCATTATTTTGAGTCTCCGGAGGAGGTGTGGTTCTTTGTTCAGGCCGAGAAGTTGGACACAGATTGAGTGTTGGGATGGGTGATTGGGGACTGCGGTTGATATGTTATCTTTATTTATTTATTTTCGAGGGGGGGGGGGGGCTTTGCTTTGCTCCTGGTTTCTTTTTCTCTGTATTTTTCTCTTTTGGATGGGTGAGGCGGGTTGGGCACTGCTTTGGTTGGGTTGGTCGGGGGGGCTCTTGGAGGGGGGGGTAGGTAAACGAAACAGGGGTGGTGGCCGGCGGTGAGATGGGGCCCCGCGGGGGAGGGGGAGGTCCGTGTCGGGGGTGAGGGGACTGGGCCTGTAAAAGGAGCTGCGTCAGAGGTGGCGGGGCCGGGTAGGTGGAAAGCGTGGGCTTATTCCCGCGCTGAAGACTGGAGGGGGCGGGGCCGGGGCGGGGAAGCAAGGGTTGTTTCCCGCGCTGAGAATGGAAGGGGGAGAGCCTATGGATGGGGAACGGGAGAGGAGGGTGTGTCACACAATGGGAGGAGTCGAAGGAGAGGCAGGAGTGGCCGTGGTCAGCAGGAGTCAGCTGACTTGCGGAAGTGCAATGGGAGGAGTAAATCAGCTAGGGTGGGTCCTAGCCGGTGAGGGGCAACCCAGTTGCTGCTGCTATGGTCAAGGGGGAGCTGGAGCGAGTGGGGGAGGTTGGGACGGGGATATGCCGCTGTGGGGAACGGGCCAGGTGTGGGGTGCGGGTGCGTGGCTGGCCGAGGAGGGGGTCATGGCTAGTCGGCGGGGGAGGGGGGCGGGTAGCCCCCTGATCCGGCTGATAACCTGGAATGTAAGGGGACTGAATGGGCCGGTTAAGCGGGCCCGCGTGTTTGCGCACCTGAAGGGACTCGAGGCGGATGTGGTTATGCTCCAGGAGAGACACAGGCAGACCAGGTAAGATTGAGGAAAGGGTGGGTAGATCAGGTGTTTCACTCGGGGCTGGATGCCAAAAATCAAGGGGTGGCGATCTTGGTGGGAAAGAAGGTGTCATTCGAGGCGTCGAGCATTGTGGCAGATAATGGCGGTAGGTACGTAATGATAAGTGGTAAGTTGCAGGGAGAGAGGGTGGTACTGGTCAATGTGTATGCCCCGAATTGGGACGATGCGGGTTTTATGCGGCGTACGTTGGGTCGGATCCCAGACTTGGAAGTGGGGGGCCTGATAATGGGGGGAGACTTTAACATGGTGCTGGATCCGGCACTGGATAGGTCCAGGACGGGTAGGAAGCCGGCGGCGGCTAGAGTGCTGAGGGGGGTTTATGGACCAGATGGGAGGGGTGGACGCTTGGAGATTTGCAAGGCCGGGGGCTAGGGAATTTTCATTCTTGCATGTCCATAAGGCTTATTCCCGAATCGACTTTTTCATTTTGAGTAGGGCACTGATAGCGAGAGTAGAGGATACTGAATATTCGGCAATAGCCATTTCGGACCACGCCCCACATTGGGTGGACTTGGAGATGGGGGAGGAGTGGGACCAGCGCTTGGAGGTGGGGCTGTTGGCGGACGAGGAGGTGAGCAAACGGGTCCGAGGAAGTATAGAGAGGTACTGGAGACTATGACAATGGGGAGGTCTGAGTGGGGATGGTTTGGGAGGCGCTGAAGGCGGTGGTGAGGGGAGAGTTGATCTCCATTAGGGCCCGGAGGGAGCGGGGGGCAGAGGGAGAGGCTGTTTGGGGGGGCAGATGGTGAGGGTAGACAGAAGGTATGTGGGGGAGCCCGAGGAAGGATTGTTGAGGAAGAGGCGCAGCCTCCAGGCCGAATTCGACCTGGTGACCTCAGGAAGGCGGAGGTGCAGTGGAGGAAGGCCCAGGGGGCGATTTACGAGTATGGGGAAAAGGCAAGCAGCTAGGGAGATTGGGGGAGTGAAGGACGGGGGAGGGAGTTTGGTGCTGAGTGGGGTTGGCATCAATAGGGTCTTCAGGGACTTTTACGAGGAATTGTACTGATCCGAGCCCCCACGGGTGGAGGGAGGGATGGGCCGCTTCCTGGACCAATTGAGGTTTCCAAAGGTGGAAGAGGGACTGGTGGTGGGATTTGGGGCCCCGATTGGGCTGGAGGAGCTGACAAAAGGGATAGGAAGCATGCAGGCGGGGAAGGCACCGGGGCCGGACGGTTTCCCGGTCGCATTCTATAAAATATATATGGACCTGTTGGGCCTGCTGTTAGTCAGGACCTTTATTGAGGCAAGGAAGTGGGGGGCTTTGTCCGCGACGATGTCCCGGGCACTGATCTCCTTGATCCTGAAGCGGGACAAGGATCGCCTGCAGTGTGGGTCTAACAGACGATTTCCTTGCTAAATGTAGATGCCAAGGTGCTGGCGAAGGTCTTAGCCACGAGGATTGAGGATTGTGTGCTGCAGATCATCCATGAAGACCAGACGGGGTTTGTGAAGGGGAGGCAGTTGAACGCAAATGTGCGGAGGCTTTTGAACGTTATCATAATGCCGGCGAGGGAGGGGGAGGCGGAGATAGTGGTGGCGATGGACGCTGAGAAAGCCTTTGATAGGGTAGAGTGGGGGTACCTGTGGGAGGTGCTGAAGAGGTTCGGGTTTGGGGAGGGGTTTGTCAGGTGGGTTGGGTTGTTGTATGAGGTCCCGATGGTGAGTGTGGCCACAAATAGGAGGAGTTCCGAGTACTTTCGGTTGCACCGAGTGACGATACAGGGGTGTCCCCTGTCCCCCCTGCTCTTCGCACTGGCGATTGAACCCCTGGCTATGGCACTGAGAGTCGAGGAACTGGAAGGGGTTGGTGCGAGGTGGGGAGGAGCATAGGGTGTCACTTTATGCCGACGACCTGCTGCTGTATGTGGCGGACCCGGTGGGAGGAATGCCAGAGGTAATGAGGATCCTTAGGGAATTCGGGCACTTTTCGGGGTACAAGCTCAATATGGGGAAGAGTGAGCTGTTCGTAGTTCAGCAAGGGGACCAGGAGAGGGAGATTGGCGAGCTCCCACTAAAAAGGGCAGAGAGGAGCTTCAGATATTTGGGGGTCCAGGTGGCCAGGAGCTGGGGGGCCCTGCATAGGCTTAACTTTACAAGGCTGGTGGAGCAAATGGAAGAGGAGTTCAAGAGGTGGGACACGTTGCCACTGTCCTTGGCGGGTATGGTGCAGTCAATCCAAGGTGTTTGTTCCTGTTCAAGTGCTTTATCCCAAAGGCTTTTTTCAGGCGGGTTAACAGGAGTATAATGGGGTTTGTGTGGGCACGAGGGACTCCAAGGGTGAGAAGGGTGTTCCTGGAGCGGAGTAGAGATAGGGGGGGGACTGGCGCTGCCCAACCTCTGTGGGTACTACTGGGCCGCCAATGCGACGATGGTGCGCAAGTGGGTGATGGAGGGGGAGGGGGCTGCATGGAAGAGGCTGGAGACGGCGTCCTGTGTGGGTACGAGTCTGGGGGCGTGGGCAACGGTGCCGCTGCCGCTCCCTCCAGGGAGGTATACCACGAGCCCGGTGGTGGTGGCGGCCCTCAAAATTTGGGGGCAGTGGAGGCAGCATAGGGGCGAAGTTGGGGCCTTGGCATGGACCCCAATACGAGGGAACCACCGGTTCGCCCCAGGGGGAACAGGTGGAGGGTTTTCGGAGTGGCACAGGGCAGGGATACGAAAGTTGGGGGACCTGTTTGTGGACGGGAAGTTCGTGAGCCTGGGAGAGCTGGAGGAGAAGTACGGGCTCCCCCCGGGGAACACTTTCAGGTACTTACAGGTAAGGGCGTTTGCCAGATGGCAGGTGGTGTAATTCCCACGGCTACTGCCACACACCGTACAGGACAGGGTGCTCTCGGGGGGGGGGGGGGGAGGAGAGAGAGAGAGAGATATCTCGGAAACTTATCGGGTGATGCAGGAGGAGGAGGAGGCCTCGGTGATGGAGGTGAAAGGTAAGTGGGAGGAGGAGTTGGGAGAGGAGATTGAGGAAGGGACGTGGGCAGATGCCCTAGGGAGGGTGAACTTTTCCTCATCGTGCGCGAGGCTCAGCCTCATACAGTTTAAGGTGCTGCACAGGGCACACATGACCGGGACAAGGATGAGCTAGTTTTTTGGGGGTGAGGACAGGTTGTTAGGTGCTCAGGGAGCCCAGCAAATCACACCCAAATGTTCTGGGCATGCCCAGCGCTGGAGGAATTTTGGAAGGGTGTAGCGAGGACGGTGTCGAGGGTGGTAGGATCCAGGGTCAAACCCGGCTGGGGGCTCGCAATATTTGGGGTGGCAGAGGAGCCGGGAGTGCAGGAGGCGAAAGAGGCCGGAATTCTGGCCTTTGCGTCCCTGGTAGCCCAGCGTAGGATTCTTCTTCAATGGAAGGATGCGAGGCCCCCAAGTGTGGAATCCTGGATCAGCGATATGGCAGGGTTCATTAAATTGGAGAGGGTGAAATTCGCCTTGAGATGGTCGGTATAAGGGTTCTTTTTTTTTAAATATGTTTATTAAGAATTTTTCAACAAAATTTTCAACCATACAACCCCCCCCCCCCCCCCCCCCCCCCGGGTAACAAAAAAGAAAAGAAATGTCGCATAGCATGACATAAACATATCAATTCAACATAATACAGAACTTTGTACATTGGATTCCTCCCGCACATATCGACATTCCCAAACGTTTATGTATTTTCTTGCTCAAGTGCCCCTAGGAAAAACCCCCTTCCACGTCCACCATTCTTCTCCCCCCCCGCCCCCCCCCCCCCCCCCCCCCCCAAAAGAGATGTTCTCCCCCCCCCCACCCCTCCCCTCCTGGGTTGCTAGCCCCCAACTTGGCTTGACCTGGACTTTCACCACCTTAGATATAGTTCTCGCAACACCCCTCCAGAACCCGACCAGAATATATGGGTGTGGTTCGCCGGGCTTCCTGAGCACCTCCCACATCTGTCCTCCACCCCAAAGAACGTACTCAGCCTCGCCCCCATCATATGCGCTCTGTGAATAACCTTAAACTGTATCAGGCTAAGCCTGGCACATGAGGAAGAAGAATTAACCCTACTCAGGGCATCAGCCCACAGACCCTCTTCAATCTCCTCCCACAACTCCTCCTCCCATTTACCCTTCAGCTCCTCTACCAAAGCCTCCCCCTCTTTCATCTCCTGGTATATCGCCGACACCTTGCCCTCTCCGACCCATACACCCGAAATCACCCTGTCTTGAATCTCCTGTGCCGGGAGCAACGGAAATTCCCTCACCTATCGCCTCACAAACGCCCTCACTTGCATGTACCTGAAAGCGTTTCCCGGGGGTAGCCCAAACTTCTCCTCCAGCGCCCCGAGGCTCGCAAACGTTCCATCAATGAACAGGTTCCCCATTCTTCTAATCCCTGCCCGATGCCAGCTCTGAAACCCCCCGTCCATCCTTCCTGGGACAAACCGATGGTTACACCTGATCGGGGACCACACCGAGGCTCCCATCACACCCCTGTGTCGTCTCCACTGGCCCCAGATCTTTAGCGTTGCCGCCACTACCGGACTCGTGGTGTACCTTGTCGGCGAGAGCGCCCCCAGGCTCGTTCCTTTGCAGTAGGCCATCTCCAACCTCTTCCATGCCGCCACCTCTCCCTCCATCACCCACTTACGGATCATCGCCACATTGGCTGCCCAGTAGTAGCCACCCAGATTCGGCAACGCCAGCCATCCTCTATCTCTACTACGCTCCAGAAACCCCCTCTTTACCCTCGGGGTCTTATTCGCCCACAAAACCCATAATGCTCCTGCCTACCCTCTTTAAAAAAAGGCCTTGGTGATCACAATTGGAAGGCACTGGAACACAAAAAGAAACCTCGGGAGGACCACCATTTTAATCGACTGTACTCTGCCCGCTAGCGAGAGTGGCAACATGTCCCATCGTTTGAAGTCCTCCTCCATCTGCTCCACCAGCCGCGTCAAATTAAGTTTATGCAGGGCCCCCCAACTCCTAGCTATTTGGATCCCCAAGTACCGAAAGCTCCTTTCCGCCCTCCTCAACGGTAGATCTTCTATCCCTCTTCCCTGGTCCCCTGGATGCACCACGAAGAGCTCACTTTTCCTTACATTGAGCTTATAGCCCGAAAAGTCCCCAAACTCCCTTAGAATCTGCATGACCTCCACCATCCCCTCCACTGGATCCGCCACATACAGCAACAAATCGTCTGCATACAGCGACACTCGATGCTCCTCTCCCCCTCGGACCACCCCCCTCCATTTCCTGGACTCGCTTAATGCCATGGCCAAAGGTTCAATTGCTAATGCAAAAAACGGGGGACAGGGGGCACCCCTGCCTCGTCCCTTGATACAGCCGAAAATACTCCGACCTCCGCCGATTTGTAACCACACTCGCCACCGGGGCTCTATATAGGAGCTTAACCCAGCTAATAAACCCTCCCCCGAACCCAAACCTCCGCAACACTTCCCAGAGATACTCCCACTCTACTCGGTCAAAAGCCTTCTCCGCGTCCATAGCTGCCACTATCTCCGCCTCTCCCTCCACCGATGGCATCATTATCACGTTTAGGAGCCTCCGCACATTGGTGTTTAGCTGCCTGCCCTTTACAAATCCCGTCTGGTCCTTGTGAATCACCCCCGGGACACAGTCCTCGATCCTCGTAGCCAGCACTTTTGCCAGCAACTTAGCATCCACGTTGAGGAGCGGGATCGGCCTATATGACCCACATTGCAGTGGGTCCTTATCCCGCTTCAGGATCAAAGAGATCATCGCCTCAGACCTTGTCAGGGGCAGGGTCCCCCCTCCCTTGCCTCATTGAAAGTCCTCACCAGCAACGGGGCTAACAGGTCTACGTACTTCCTATAGAACTCAACCGGGAACCCATCCAGTCCCGGGGCCTTCCCTGCCTGCATGCTCCCCAGTCCTTTAGTCAGCTCCTCCAACCCAATTGGCGCCCCCAAACCAGCCACCTCCTGCTCCTCCACCCTCGGGAACCTCAGTTGGTCCAAGAATCGTCGCATCCCCTCTTCCCCCGCTGGGGGCTGGGATCTGTACAGCTCCTCATAGAAGGCCTTGAATGCCTCATTTACTTTCACCGCACTCCGCACCGTAGCTCCCCTTCCATCCTTGACTCCACCTATCTCCCTCGCTGCCATCCTCTTACGGAGCTGATGTGCCAGCTCGCCTTCTCCCCATACTCATACATCGCCCCCTGTGCTTTCCTCCACTGTGCCTCTGCCTTCCCTGTGGTCAACAGGTCGAGCTCCGTCTGGAGACTTCGCCTCTCCCTGAGTAGTCCCTCTTCAGGGGCCTCTGCATATCTCCTGTCCACTCTTAAAATCTTCCCCACTAACCTCTCCCTTTCCCTGCCCTCTCTCTTCTCCCTATGAGCCCTGATGGAGATTAACTCTCCCCTGACCACCGCCTTCAGCGCCTCCCATACTACCCCCACCTGCACCTCCTCGTTGTCGTTGGCCTCCAAATACCTTTCAATGCACCCCCACACCCTCCCGCACACCTCATCTGCCAGCAGTCCCACATCCAACCGCCACAACGGGCATTGGTCCCTCTCCTCTCCCAACTCCAGTTCCACCCAGTGCGGTGCGTGGTTTGAAATGGCTATGGCCGAATACTCCGTTCCCTCCACTTTCGGGATCAGCCCAGAACAAAAAAAATCTATCCGGGAGTAGGCTTTGTGTAAGTGGGAGAAGAAAGAAAATTCTCTGGCCAGAGGCCTGGCAAATCTCCACGGATCCACTCCCCCCATCTGGTCCATAAACCCCCTAAGCACCTTGGCTGCAGCCGGCCTCTTTCCGGTCCTAGATCTGGAGCGCTCCAGTGCTGGGTCCAACACCGTGTTGAAATCCCCACCCATTATCAAGCTTCCTACCTCCAGGTCCGGAATGCGCCCCACATACGCTTCATGAATCCAGCACCGTCCCAGTTCAGGGCGAAAACATTTACCAATACCACCCACGTCCCCTGCAACCTACCGCTCACCATCACGTATTGACCTCCATTGTCCGCTACTATGTTCTTGGCCTCAAACGACACCCTCTTCCCCACCAATATTGCCACCTCTCTATTCTTCGCATCCAGCCCCGAATGGAATACCTGTCCTACCCATCCCTTTCTTAACCTGACCTGGTCTGCCACCTTCAGATGTGTCTCCTGAAGCCTGACCACGTCTGCCTTCAGTCCCTTTAAGTGCGTGAACACTCGGGCCCTCCTAACCGGCCCATTTATGCCCCTCACATTCCACGTTGTCAGCCGGATTGGGGGGCTTCCCACCCCCCTCCCCCTGCCGACTAGCCATCTCCTATTTTAGGCCAGTCCCGCGCCTCCCGCACCCCCCAGTCCCCCAGACGGGGAACCCCTGCCCCGACCACCTCTTCCGTTTTCAATTCCCTCTCGGCCAATGCAGCAGCAACCCTATTTCCCCCCCCCCCCCCCCCGCTAGATCCACATCTAGCTCTTTTGCTCCCCCCCATAATACTTCCGTAAGTCAGCTGACTCCTGCTGACACCGGCTTCCCCTGCCTTCCTGTTAACCCCCCCCCCCCCCCGGTGTGGAAATCCCCCCTCCTTGCGCTCCTCCATCCCCCCCCCCCCTCCGCCCTTCCCTAGCGCGGGAAAAAGCCCACGCTTTCCTGAGCCAGCCCCGCCCCCTGTGGCGCACCTCCTGTTGCGGCCTTATCCCAGTTCCCCCATCCCCGGGCCTCCCCTCCCTCCAGCACCAGTGCCCACATTCCCCACAGTCTCCCCATCAAATCTCTTCTCCCATCCCCATCCATCGTCCCACCCGTGAAACATCCTTTACACATTTACAACCCTGTATACAATCGACATCTCCCCCACAACCACAGACCCTCAGTTTGAGTCCAATTTTTCCGTTTGGATAAAGGTCCAAGCCTCTTCTGGCGTTTCAAAATAGTGGTGTCGATCCTGAAATGTGACCCACAGTCGCGCTGGCTGCAGCATTCCGAATCTCACCCTCTTCCTATGCAGCACCGCCTTGGCCCGATTGGAACCAGCTCTCCTCTTTGCCACCTCCGCGCTCCAGTCCTGGTAGACTCGGATCACCGCATTCTCCCATCTACTGCTCCGCTCTTTCTTGGCCCATCTCAGGGCACACTCTCTGTCCGCGAAACGATGGAACCTCACCACTATCGCCCTTGGCGGCTCGCCGGCCTTGGTTCTCCTCGCCAGGACCCGGTGAGCCCCTTCTAGCTTCAGGGGGCTCGGAGAGGCCTCCGCACCCATCAGCGAATGGAGCATCGTGCTCACATACGCCCCGGCATCGGCCCCCTCCACCCCTTCAGGGAGACCCAGAATCCGGAGATTCTTCCTCCTCGACCTGTTCTCCAGGCCCTCGAATCTTTCGGCCCACCTCTTGTGCAGCGCCTCGTGCGCCTCCCATCTTCACCGCCAGGCCCAAAATCTCGTCCTCGTTCTCGGTGGTTTTGTCCCTCACCTCTCGGAGCTCTACCTCCTGGGCCTTCTGGGTCTCCTTCAGACCCTCGATCGCCGTCAGCAGTGGCGCCTGCACCTCCTTTTTAAGCTCCTCCACTCAGCACATGTGAAACTCCTGCTGATCCGGCTCCCATGCTGCTCAATCTCCGCCATCTTGTTTTTTTCCCCCTTGTTTCTGCCGCTGCTCCAAAGCCACTTTTTTCCCCCGCTCCACTTCTGGCCCCCTCCATACACGACGGAAGGGGGACCTTGCTCTCACCTTCCCACACGGGAATCGGTCGAAAAATTTCCGTTGGGGCTCCTCTGGAGAGCCCAAAAGTCCGTTCTAGCGGGAGCCGCCGAAATGTGCGGCTTAGCTCCGCATCGCCGCAACCGGAAGTCCGGTACAAGGGTTCTTTAGGCGGTGGCAACCATTCTTAGACTTCCTGGCAGAACAGTAGACATTGGTCAATGGCAGCAGCAACTCGGGGAGGGGGGGGGGTTTACTTTATTTTTGTTTTTGTTATTTACACTGAAGGGTCTGAGGGGGTGTATATACCTGTTGTGTTAAGTCGGGGTGTTAATGTTAATTTATTATTTATGTACAGGGGGGAGGGGGTTATGGAGGGTTGCTTTTCTAGATTGTGTTTTGTACTTAACCCTGTTGGGTTCTTTTTTCATTTTGTTATTGATATTTTATGAAAACCTTAATAAAAATTATTTTTTTAAAAACAAGAGAATCTAAATTTCTCCACTTGACATTCAATGTCATTACCATCCCCCACTATCAATGTCCTGGGGGTTACAATTGACCTGAAACTGAACTGGACCAACCATATAAATACTGTGGCTTCAGGAGCAGGTCAGAAGCTAGGAATTCTGAAGTGAGTAACTCACCTCCTGACTCTCCCAAAGCCTCAACACCATCTACAAGGCACAAGTCAGGAGTGTGATGGAATACTCGTCACTTGCTTGGATGCAAAACTGAGCACCATCCAGGACAAAGTGCACCATCTGCTACCTTAAACATTAATTCCCTCCACCATCGCTCGCAGTAGCAGTAGTGTGTAACATCTACAAAATGCACTGCAGAAACTCCACAAGGCTTCTTCAACAACACCTTCCAAACTCACAAACACCACCATCTCGAAGAACAATGGCGGCAGATGCACAGGAAATGTAAGTTTCTTTCCAAGTTGCACACCATCCTGAATTATTGCTCCTTCACTGGTGCTAGGTCAAAATCCGAAACAGCACCAAGGGTGTATATGTACATCACTCGGACTGCAGCTGCTCGAGAAGGCAGCTCAAGAGAAATCGGGGATTAAAAATAAACACTGGCCTTGCTAGCGAAACCCACATCCCATGAACATATACAGACAAAAGATAGAGAATTCCAGGATTTTGTCCTAAAATGATGTTGGACTGAGAAATACAAAGCAGGTATCTAGATTTCTGTGCTTTCATGGGGATGCTACAATTGGATTCATGGCCCCAATCAAGCCGGTGGGGATGGTTCTGGGAAGCAACCAATATTTATTTTGCATTGTCTAGTGACTTCTGCTAGGAAATTGCATGTCTATATTTCACAACAGGACATTGTTGTGTTTGTCTGTGATGCCTCCCATCATTAAATGTCTGGGCTGATCTATTTAGAACACAACCTCCAGAGGAATGGTACCAATGTAGTTCTTCCATAAAATTATCCAGCCACATTAGGACAGAGGAAAAGTAAAATATGGCCCAGTTTAAAAAATAAATAAAAATAATCACTGACATGTTCTCCTCTTCGCAGGCACACAGCAACCGGTAAACCTTGTGACCCAAAACTTTTCAGCCGTAACCATTAACTCGCCAACCAGTGTGATGCCTTCACGACCTCCAGGAGCATCTCCTTTGATGGCTGGCAGTGTTCCAGTGGGCATGGGAATGCCGAACATGATGGGGACTGGTGCCATAGGGATGAATCCTATGGGTATGCCTCAGAGTGGTGTGATGAACCAAGGAATGATGGGAATGAACATGGGGATGGCTCCAGCTGGCATGGCCATGACAGGTTCCATGGGGATGGGTGTTCCTGCCATGGGTCTCAATGCCAGTATGATGCCTGCAATGGTGCAATCCAAGCAAGATGCCTTTGCCAATTTTGCCAACTTTAGTAAATGAGAAGGTTGGAAAGACTCCATTAATTAGATGAAGGTGTGAAGGCTGCACAAAATAGTACTTGAAACACATGAAGATAGGTTGTCTTAAATTTTTATAGCTATAAAGAACAAGTTTTGTGAAGAATATGGCATATTTTGTATTGGGGAGAAATCTGGTAATTGGCAAGATCTGTGCTATTGAATGTGTATGTCTGTTTCCTAACACAGGTTCTTCAAGTAAAATCCGTTTCATTGGCATCTTGTTTGTGAGATACACCTGAAAGCCTTTTTAAATGTTGATGAATTTTAACTCTACTGAAATCACAGGGCAGGGAGGATTACATGGGTTGGGAAAAGCGGTTCCTATCAAAAATAATTTTTGTACCTATCTTAATGGCCTTTAAGTCAGGATCCTGAGTACATTGTTAAAATCCAGAGTATAAACATTAAAAGTTTTGTTCTTTACCTCTTTAACTGGACACAATCAGTCTTTCCAGCAGTGTGATAATCAGCTTGTGTATATATCCTTTATGTAACAAATGAATGCAAAACAATTAAAAGGTCTACTTCAAGGTACCAAAAAACAAACTTGATTACTGGAATGTAAATAGTTTGGTGATATGTTCCAGTCTTTAAGAGGAAATTAAATCCTTTCTATCATGAAAATGTCTTTATTAATAATTAATAAATGGTGGTAGTTGCAGCTTTTATTCTTCCATTTCCCTCAATTTCCCCTTTCTTTTAATATTCACTGTCTCGTGCTGAAACACAAATGTCAGCTATGTATTTCCTTAGCAGTTGTGGGACTTCATGATTTGAGGTAAAGGATGGGAAGGGAATCTCGCATTGGTAATAGGTGAGTGCACAGGTCACCGGTCACCTTAATCCAACTGTTTTGTACACAGGTGTGGCTTTTTCTTCCCTCCCCTCAGCTGAGCGAACCCTGCAAGTGTGCAATACCCAAGACATTCCTCTACTCTTCACAGAAACTAGCATTAACGCTAAACATGCCCTGGTTTCCGAGGTGGCGCAGGTGAAGCGTTTTCCATTTCTTCCAAAAAATGTGTACACTGTCATTCTTTTTTTTCTCTCTCTGGTTTTTGAACATTTTTTGCCTTGGTGACTGGTGAATCATGACAGTGTTCTGTAATTTTAAAGCCATGCTATCTGCTTGTTGGATGGGAACTTCACTAAGAGACACTCTCTGCTAGTGATGCAGAAGTCAAGCCCTACACCTACAGTGATTCTTTTTTTTTCTTCTCCCCAGCAAGCCAGAGAGGGGAAAAATGTGTTTCAATTGTACTCATGACCTGTTATGTATTACAGCAAACTATTCATTAAAATCTGTTACTTAAAATCATCTTTTGTGCCCTTTATCTGACTTTGTATTGCGACTTCGGGAAAAAACCCTTTTGTGGAAGTAAATTTTTTAATGAATAATTAACATTGCCTTAATGACTTTGCATTTGTCCCTTTTCCAACAAAAGGCTTTCACCATTCGAAATTTAAAGAGGGAAGATGCCTTGACCTAGTCTAAACCTTGCCAATTCTCCCATTTATAATTAGACATAAATTATTGTATTTCAAGTATAGTGTAATGAAAAGTGATTTGTTTCCTAAATAAGAAATGAGAGCGGTGTAATTAGCAGTCTGCACTTTTTAATCATTCAACAATTCTATGTGTTTGAATTGGAATCAAAGAATAAAAGCTTTCATGTATCATTACATCAAAATAATCAATGCACACTTCAGTAGTCTTAAAGCTGTCAGTTATTTTTTTTCCCTTGTAGTCTCCTAAATGGTTTCCTTGTAAAAGGAGATAATATTTCATGTTGATTGAGATATAACCTGTTTTTAGTAGGGTTAAAATAGCACTATCTCGGAGTTAGATTCAATGCACAGAGAATTCCAAGGGAAGAGTGAAGCTTTTTGCTGGCATTCTCCCATTCCCATGTTTAATGTGCTTAATTCAGGTCTAGCTATAAATGTTTCTTCAGTAATATTTTTATTCCAAGCATTTCAATGCAGAGTGCCAGTGAGTATGAAAAATTAATATTGCTGTATTTCTCCCCCATGCCCCACTGGGATTTCAGTAAAATGGAAAGGTGGATTTGTGATGTTTATGTGCTGTACCTAATTGAGTTGGGGGGCCAGGGGGTGGGTAGGAGAGAACAGAGAGAATCACCAACCAAACTCTGACAAAGTTGGACTGTTTGGAGTATTTTGATTTGTAAAACACAAAGGATAACACATTTGTGGTGATTCATTAAAACAAGACCACTGACGTTTTTTGCAGAGTTAGGGTTTCCTAAATGTTTTGATACTAAAATCATATACCATTTATTTTTACACAGAGGTTCCAATGGCTAATGATTTTTATACCAGCTTTCAAAATGTAATGACTTTTTTTCTTTGTGGTTTTTAGTTCATGTAATTTTACAAAACATTACTGCTTAATCAAATGAGCAGGCCTATTGTAACTGATTGTAGAAAATACACCTCTCTCCGTTTAGTGTAAATACATAAATTGCATAGAATTCCCTGCATGCGAGTAGAATCCAAATAGATCAACTTTACAAGGTGACTGAAAATCGGAAGTACTATTTGGAGTTGTGATGTTTAACACTGGCATGTTGCATCTGAAATGTTTTCCACACCTGGTTTCCTCTTCAAGAATGAGCACTTTTGCCCTCAACAGTCCTTAAGGCCAAGTTATGGTCAAGTTTTAGACATTTTTGTGATGCGAGCCAAGGCAGCACTTACATCCCCAGTATTCTCGAGACAAAATGAGAAGTTTTGACAGATTGCCTCTCTCTCTCTCAACCTTTGTCTGTTTAATTACTACTCCGAATTATCATTTTCACACCAAATGTACATTAATTTCTGTTAAATAAGACCAGCCTTTTGTGCTCTGACCTTTACTTGACCCTATCCTTTTAAATTATTTTTTTAAATTAAAGTTTTGCAAAGTTTTTCATAATAAATAGTAATAATCCTAACACAGCAAAATAGAGTGAACATTAACATAGTGCAAAAAGAGAATATATAATAGCAATTGACTAGACGTGACCCCACGCGCCTCAGTCTTCCCACACCCTCCCAACGGAGCACTCGGACCCTATCCTTTAATCAGATCTCTGAGGATTCCATGCAAAAAATACTTCATTTCTAAATGGAAGAGACATTAAAGCTGAGAGCTTTGTCTCCCAAAACTTTCAAAATAAAGGTGTTGGGGTAAAGAGACAATCGAGTTTAACAGCGGCAATAGTGTCCCAGGAGGGAGTCGAAAGTAGAGTCCCTCCCCCTGGTTCCTTCAGCATGCTAGAGGCAGAAAGCAGGTTAATCTGCAGATAAAAACAAAATATTGTACAAAAATACCTACTCCAACAGCACCCATAACCACTTGGGATAGCGCTAGTTGCCTTTTCATCCTGGAGTCATGGTGGCTAATGCATGAAATGTCACTTCATCAACATGCCAGCAGATTTTACTGAGCTTCACAAATCAATATTAAAAAATTCTGAAACAGTACCAAATAGCGAATGATATGAATCTGACATAAGAACATAAGTGTACCCAAGGCCTGCCTTTATTGGAACATGCATTGTTCAAAGTGCAAACCGGTTTCTTTTTCTAGTGTAGAATGACTTGCTGTTCCATTTACATTTCATTAGTCCCCAGTCTGTTAATTTTGTCTAAACCAGACTCGAAAGCTACAGAGTGCATTTTATTGATTTTCTCTCTCCCTCTCTTCCACTCTCTCATCACTGATTTCTGAGTCCTTTATGCTCTTCCACAAAATGCAAATTGCACATCAAGATCCTTTTGGAATATTTTAGCCTGGAGAAACATTGAGGTAATGTTCATCACATTTTACTACTTGACATTTAGTTGGGCCAGTGGCTGAGAAATGGGATTTTTAAATTCCCTGACATGCAGCACAAAGCTCAGCAATCAACCAGCTCTTAAATTGGTTGCTATAATGGGCACGATACTCATAGGCAGATGTTATGAGGAGTGGACTGGTTACATTTACCATCTGGCACCCCTGCAGCTGGCAACCTAATGAACATGCACCTGCTCAAAAAGGAGCGAGGTCATTAATAATCTAGTACCTATAGAAATATATCTTTGTCAGCCATTACTGGGGATCAGAGTTAACATAGTGCAAATCAGCACTGTCAAATTGAAGTCATGAATTAGCAGTCGAAGAGGACCTTTTTGAATAGATTATGTATTTATGTTTATTGGGTCTGCAGAAAAAATCTTCCCCCCCCCCCCCCCCCCCCCCATGCATGCACCACCTCTTTCCTTTCTCCCCCCCCCCCCCCCCACCAGCATTTGTACAGTCCCATTGAGATGCAGCACACACCCCCAGACACAATAATTACTTCAAGCTGTCGCACCCTTCAGTACCTGACCTCCCTTCTCCAGTACTGTCACGTCCATCTGTAACCAGCTCCACTCTCGGTATATGACCACAGTACTGGTATCAAGTTGCACCGTCCCAGCATTGGTGTCCCATCCTATTCCACCAAGAGCTGCGTGTGGACACAACCTGACCCCCACCCCTATGCTGTCCGGTCAACCTGCCACACCCCTGTTCCTGGCTCACTGACAGTATCTACATTAAATAGTACACCTTGTGTTATAACATTGCTTATTTTGTGCACTAGAACTAAATTGTAGGAAAACCTGCAATTGGGGCAGAATTCTTTGTGACAAGACACAAACATTACTCACCTTTGTTCCTACCACTGACATAAGTTACCACCACTGCCAGCTGTTCCCTCATTCAAATGGATGTCTTTGGGCCAGAATGTTATTTTACTGCTGACAGTTTTCAGAGGCTAAGTGGATAAAGTAGTCTAGAAATTCCACATGCCCACAATACAAAAATCCTAGGGACAACACGTTAAGAACACAACTGCGTCAAGAGTTTGACGTTACTGCACTATTTGAGGGATCTGCTACCCTAGAAACAAGGACACTCCATAACTCGACTTGGGCTCTGCTTACCAAAGGCTGCAGTCTTGCATGCTTTCAGAGGTACATTCGTGCAAGAATGACCCAATTAGTTAAATAAGTAATCGAATATCAAAAGGGATGTCATATTCAATTTAAATTAAGAACCACTGAAATGCTATTAAAAGCTGTACTTAGTACATTAAGGTTTTGATTTGCATAGCAATGGCATTTCAGATTTTAATGCAATGCTTATGATTTTTGGTGCTAGAGGATGCTGCATAGGCAAATCTCAGAATGGATCAGTCACTTTTTTCTGTTTGTAAGGTGTATTTGTCCAACATTGATGAAACTTAAAATGAATTAGGTAATCAGATAAGCGTGCACCTGAATCAAAATTCATTGTTCTGCTATGCTGCCTCACAACGCCGAAGATCCGGGTTCGATCCTGGCCCTGGGTCATTGTCTATGTGGAGTTTGTACATTCCCCACGTGTCTGTCCGTGTGGAGTTTGCACATTCTCCCCATGTCTGCGTGAGACTCACCCCCACAACTCAAAGATGTGCAGGATAGTTGGATTGGCCATGCTAAATTGCCCCTTAGTTTGGGAAAAAAAGAATTGGGTACTCTAAACTTTATTTTTAAAAATCATTGTTCTGAAGTGGCTGCTGGATTTGTATGCTTTCAGAATGTGCAATTGAAGCACTGGCCAATACTTTCCACGTAGGAATGATGGGGACTTTTTCAACACAGTAAACCTCATTTGATAATTAGGATATTCAAATATATGAAATTGCCTCATCTTGATGAAGGCGAGTTGACATACTAAAGACCTATCCCTCTATCATAGGCATCCATTCAGTCAACCGTGCCTGTGCTGGCTCTTTTAAAGAACTATCCAGTTAGTCCCATTCCCTGCTCGCTCTCTTTATAACCCTGCTACATGCTTATTGAATCTACTATTGAAAAACATCTAATCTCCCACAATTCTTTAATATATTCAAAAAATTCATGTGGTGGCCCAGAATCACAGACTATAGTCTATCTGAGGACTAATCAGTTTTGATAAAGATTTAGCATAACTCTGTTTTTGTGCTGTCTTTACAAAGTCAAAAATCCCAAATTAAAATCTGCCTTGCCTTGTCCTGCCGCAATGTGGGTGCATGAATTTTAACCTACTTGGCTCTACAAATATTCTTCTCTTTGGAAATCTGTAGGCATGCATGCTTCCTCATGAAGAGTGCATAAACATTTAGGTCATTACTAGAAACTCCGCTATTAAGTATTTTAGCTCAGAGTCTGAGTTTTCTTTTTGCTTTTCAAGACATGAAAGATATCAGTAATGCTGCATTTATTTCCCAACCCAGTTTGCTCTTGTGAGCTACTGCACAAGGTAGACTGGGGTAAGTCCCCTTCCCTGAAGCAGATTTGGGATCCAGTTGCACTATTCGTGACAATCTGGTGTGAGCCCACAAACTATGAAATTTATTGAAATGGGTGAATTTGAATTATTCCTCTGGGTGCTATAACCACCCCCTCGGATCAGATAAGGCATGAGTGCGGCAGCTGAGTTCACTGGTAGTAATATCACAGCTGTCTGTACTTTTAAATCCCCACATATGTACTTCTAGGAGCAGAAGGATGATGGATAGCAAAAAGCAGCCAAACCCTGACTGATTTACTAAAACCAGTGTTTGAATTAAGATTAATACAGGTCAGAATCAAAACTAGGCTTTGGCAGCCTTATTAGTGAACCGTATTAGCCTTGCTCAGCGGGGAAAAACTGGGCACTCTTCAATTGAGCTGCAGTGGGGTTTTTTATTTGTTCATGGGACATTGGCGTTGCTGGCTGAGCCAGCATTTATTGCCCATCCCTAATTGCCCTTGAGAGGTCAGTTAAGAGTCAACCAAATTGCTGTGGGTCTGGAGTCACATGTAGGCCAGACCAGGTATGGACGGCAGATTTTCTTCCCTAAAGGACAATTATTAATGATCTTTATTAATGTCACAGTAGGCTTACATTAACACTGCAATGAAGTTACTGTGAAAATCGCCTGTTAGATATACAGAGAATTCAGAATGTCCAATTTACCTAACAACACGGCTTTTGGGACTTGTGGGAGGAAACCGGGCACCCGGAGGAAACCCACGCAGACACTGGGCGAACGTGCAGACTCTGCAGTGACCCAAGCCAGGAATTGAACCCGGGTCCCTGGTGCTGTGAAGCAATAGTGCTCTGTGCCGCCCTAGTGAACCAGATGGGTTTTATCAACAATGGTCGTCATTAGGCTATTTTTTTTTCCCTAAAAATTTAGATTACCCAATTATTTTTTCCAATTAAGAGGCAATTTAGCGTGGCCAATCCACCTACTCTGCACATTTTTGGGTTGTGGGGGTGAAACCCACGCAGACACGGGGAGAACGTACACACTCCACATGGACAGTGACCCAGAGCTGGGATCGAAACTGGGACCTCAGCGCTGTGAGGCAGCTGTGCTAACCACTAGGCCACCGTGCTGCCCTTTCATTAGGCTTTTATTGAATTCCAGTTTCACCATCTGCAGTGGTGGGATTTGAACTTGGGACCCCAGAGCATTATTTATTAGCCTGGGTTCCTGGTTTACAAGTCCAGTGACAATACGACTATGCTACCACCTCTCTTGAAAAAAGACTACGAACCAGTTCGGAGGATGTTGTTGCTCCAATATTACACCCGCCTGATTTTGTCACTGGGGTAAATTCTCCTGCCTTTGTCACTGGGTCAGGCTACTCCGTTTTGTTGCAGGCAATCGATGCTGATATCACTCTACTTCTAACGATCAGCAAGAAACTGAAACATTTTTTTGTGATGACAGAATTTTTGCCATTCCCTTCCCTGGGTGAAATGGCTATTTAGATATGGAGCGGGATTCTCTAATAATGGGGCTATGTCCCCACACCGGCGTGAAAACCGGCGCCAACGGTTCCCGAAAGTGAGGAATTCTCCCCTTCCTAGGGGGCTAGGTTGGCACCATGTGGAGCCCGGCGCGGAGTAAAGTAGGCCCCCACAGAAACAGCTTGTCCGCCGATCGGTAGGCCCCAATCGCGGTCCAGGCCATCGTGGCCACCCCCCCCCCGGAGTCAGATCCCCCCGTCCCCCCTCCAGGTCAGCCCCGCACACTCACCGCAGCGGGACCTAAGTAGCCCACGCCGGTGGGACTCGGCCAAACTCGTCAGCCACTCGGTCCATCAGGCCCCGGAGAATCGCCGGAGGGGCCGCTATCACGGCCCCCAACCGGCGCAGTGGGAATCCCGCCGGCGCCTGAGAATCGACGCCGGAGAATGGGGAAGCCGGTGGCGGGGCGCGATTGTCGTGCCCCCCCCCCCCCCCCCCTCGGGATTCTCCGACCAGGCGCCAGGTCAGAGAATCCCGGCCATGGTCTATTGTCTTTTTTTTTTAAAGGCACAGGAGCAGAAGTAGGCCACTCAGCCCATTGAATCTGCTCCGCCACTCCGAGATCATGACTGATTTGACATAATCCTCAACTCCATTTCTTACTCCTACCCCCTCGTTTCCCCCCCCCCCCCCCTCGAACCCTGAGTTCCCTCACTGATTAAAAAAAGAAAATTCATTGGAGGCACTTTCATATATATAACAGAAACAAATCAGCCGCACAAACATCCTTACGCACCCACCGCCCCTCTTTAACTCTTAACCCAACCTGAACTGAGAAAAACACCCCCAACTCGCTGATGACTCAATACTCCTTAAAGAAGTCGATGAACAGCTTCCACCTCGAGGTGAACCCTTCCTCTGCCCCTCTAATGGCGAACTTGATCTTCTCTAAGAGCAGGAACGCTGCAAAATCGCTCAACCACACCCCTACGCACCGTGGCTCCAAGTCCCACCAGCCCGACAAAATAGTCTCTGGGCTATCAGGGAGGCAAAGGCCAATACATTGGCCTCTCTCCCCACCTGCGCTCCCGGATATTCCAACACTCCAAACATTGCCAACTCCAGACTCCGAGCTACCATTACCCCCCAAATCTTTGAAAGAGAAGTGTAGGTCGTCGTGACGGGCAATAGCAAGAAAACACTTGTTTTATTCACTCGTTTTATTCCTGGGAGATGCGAAGCTGGAATGCTGACAGCCTCATGGGCCTTTGGTGTGTTTTTAATGTGGTATTACAGGTCAGATACAGCAGCGTAACCTTTTAATTTGGAGTCAGCTCTAACTTATTCCCCCAAGATCTGCAAACTTGCACTTCGGACACGTCCAAAACTTATGGACATGGTTCGCCAGTCCATCCACACGCATCTTACTCCACCCCTGGAAAGAACCGACTCATCCTGGACACCGTCATGTGGGCCATGTATACTACTTTAAACTGGATGAGACTTAGTCTTGCACGCAACGCAGGCACGTTAACCCTCCGCAAAGCCTCACTCCTCCTCCCACTTACACCTAACCTCTGCCACCAAGGAACTCTCTTCAACTTCTCCCCATATATATCCGGGACCTTGCCCTCTCCTTTTTCCTCCTCAGACAGAACCTTATCCTGCAGCACCAGAGGTTGCAGCGTCTGAAACAAAGGCACCTCCTTCCTCAAAGTTCCTCACCTGCAGTACCTGAACCCATTTCCCTTCGGCAACTGATATGTCCCCTCCAACTCCTCCAGGTCTGCAAACTTCTTTCCAACAAATAAATCCCTAAAGTTCTATCCCCACCTGCCGCCTCCGCCGAAGCAAACCTGTGAATGTCGCAGATCAGCGTGCACAGGTACATGCCGTCCAAATTCTGCCAGTGTAGCCATGTAAAATGGCTATGTGCAAAGGACCATGGGAATTGTGGTCAATTTGGGACACAGACAGGTACACAGCCTCTCTGTATTGTGCAAAGGAACCAGACTTGGGTCAAACTTGTACCATTAAGAGTCGATCACAATTTCCCCCAGGACAATAGAGTTTGAATCAAGGAATTACAACAGTAGCAGACTAACCGGCGCCAACCCCCCTCTTATTTGGAAAGGCCTACATGCCTGGGACAATGATAGCTGGGACCCACCCAGCTATCGAGGTATCCACCCCCTGATTGGCTGAGATCGATGAGGGTGATCGAGAACCCTATTGATCCATTGGACCCGGAATAAGAACCGCTCAAAAGGGCGCGAGAGACTAAGGATAAAAAGCCCTGCGCACTCGAGATCTGACTCTTTTGGGACCGGCCTGTGTGCGACCAACTGCAGCAGAACAACCAAGTTCAAGGACCCGTGACCATTCCTGAAGGACGAGCCCAGCTGAGACGAACCCAACAACTTCCAAACCGACCAAGTGGACCCGGCTAAAGGCCTTATCTTGCACAGTGCTGGTCACTCGAAGTTAAGTAAAGGTCATCTTAGTCGTTAGGTGTAGTTTTGTATGGACCCGTGTGTGTTACAAGTCTTGTGTTATTAATAAACTGTGTTTTTGAGCTAACATTGGCTGTGTGGTCATTGGGTCAATATAAGAAACAGCTTGTGGTTCACCCCAAAGTAAAGAAGGCAACACCAGCACTGGTTCCACACCCTCAACACTGATCCCACCACCACCAGGCTCGTGGAGTACCTGGCTGACAAGAACAGAAGGGGTGCCAGCAACAGTGCCCCCAAACTGGTCCCTTTACACAAGGCTGCCTCCATCCGTCCCCACACCGACCACTCCTCCACCGCCCATTTCCTAACCATTGCAATGTTTGCTGTCCAATAAATAGTTTTGCAAGTTCGACTATGCCAACCACCCCTCCCCCAATGGTCTAGTCCTCCCTTTCACCCCCCGGTACACAATCCTCTATTCATGGCACCAGTACCTCCGTCACGAACACCATGCACCAATGGTCTCTAAGGCCAACCAGTCCTCATGCTCCACCACCAACACCTCCACCTTCTGGAGCACTGAATTCTGCACCTCCAGCCTTTGATCTACTCTCTCAATAGCTGCCCTGATCGGCACCGCAACCATAGCCATATCCTCCAAGGCATTCAGGAAATCAACCAATTGCTGGGCAGCCAACAAACCCCCAGAGCCTTCCGCCATCTTTCCCTTTGATGCACTTCAGAAGTCCTCCCAGCCAGACTGCTGCCCCTTACGCATTAGGATGCAGCGATTGGTCTAGATAGGACACGTGATTGGCACAGGCTTGGAGGGCCGAAGGGCCTGTTCCTGTGCTGTATTAATCTTTGTTCACTCCTGATAAGCTGGCCCCACCGGCAGTCTCTCACTGTTGATGCACTTTGCACCCTCTATATTGGGTGAAAAGGACCAATCAATTCCACCTAGAGCAGGAGCCACCAAATGTGCGACCACTCCATGGCTGCTACTGGAAATCTCGAATTCCCTCACTGATTAAGTCTGTTCAATGACCCAACCTCTACGTTAAAATATTCCACATTCACTTCTTGGACAAATGTAGCCTGGGCCCTTTGAATATAACCCCCATTTATAAAAGTTTTGAAATGAAACATCTACTGGAGCAGAGCAATTAGAGATGGCTGATTGCAACTCGATGCAGTCACCAACGTAATTTAGTAATGCCAGCAAAGCAGAAAAATATTTTGTCAGGACACTGAAGGCAGAATCATTCACCAAACTGTCGAGAAAGCTCACCAACTTTAATAAAAATATCCATTTAGTAGAAATTCTGCTCAAACACACCATCAATTCAGAGATTTCATTTTATTCTCTCTAAACAGGCAGATTTCCAAGCAGTTGAAGTTTATGCAGGCCAAATGTTTGCTGCCTCTGGTCTGCCCTGTACTTTGTTGGTTTAAGGCCCAATGGACTAAGGTACTGTGAGTGCTTGGCAGATAGAAAACGGAAAATCCAACCTCGCTCTATCTTCATCACTGCATTAAACTGATTAGTAAGATATTCTCTCCCCGGATGAAGAGTTGTTTCACGTGTCTTTGAGAAACCTGCTGATAATCCACCCTGGGTCGGGCTTTTTTTTTCTGTTTAGGTTTCTCCTCCATTGGGGTCCTGAGCTCCAAACTTGTTTGTTCGGCTTTTCTCTTTGATTGATCCAGATCCACTGTTTCACTCTGGGCAGACGGCTTTAAGGTCTCAGAGGTTGCCTCTATGGACTCTGTTTTAAACACACAGCTCAGATTTTTGCTGTCACCCAGTCCACCTTTGGCACCCTCAAACCTCTTGGATAGACAGCCCGTTTGTTTCAGAGTTGTGGCACCTGATTCTTCATCAGTGGATCTTTCTTGGAGCTTAAGTCGGTCAAAAAGCTGCATTTAAAAACAAATATAGTGAACATGAGATTATATACAGCCAAGTAATATTGCACAGGTTAAATACATAAAACCTTCCTCCATATTTCCCATCAAGCTGACCTTTCTGGGTCAGGTGCTGCAGTTTAGACACAGGGCAAAGTTTCCTCCACACTGTTATCAAACACTTCCTGATCAGTTGAGCAGTGTTTTTCAAACGTTTTTCCTGGGACCCACTTTTGCTAACCGGCCGACATTTGCCACGTTCGCTTACCTTTAACGTGAAAGGGGCTTGGACCTCACTATCTCACTCCAATCAGGTTGAAAGGAGGAGGGCATATCAGGTTTGTGCTCCCTTCAGCTTTGTGAGGATGGAAAATCCAACCTCGCACATGTAGGTCGTCGTGAGCGGCAATAGCAAGAAAACGCTTGTTTTATTTACTCGTTTTATTCCTGGGAGATGCTAAGCTGGAACGCTGACAGCCTCATGGGCTTTTGGTGTGTTTTTAATGTGGTATTACAGTTCAGATACAGCAGCGTAGTCTTTCAATTTGGAGTCAGCTCGAACTTATTAACTGACTCTGAGATCTCAACCTCAAAAGGAATTTTTCACCCACCACTTCTCTTTCAAGATCTGAAACTTCTCATTTACGAGTACTTCCCTGCATATAACACACATGGACTTTGCATCCTTATTTGCATTGGCACAATTAACAAACCCATACCTCAAGTAATCATCTATACTGCTTTGTTCCTAAGTTAAGTTCTTTGTAGGCTGTTAACCAGAGGCCCTGGAATTCTGTACAGAGCTAACACTAGTACTGTTCTGTCCTACCCTGGACTCTCCTCTCGAGTAGGTGCACTGCCTCAGAGTCTCTGGCCGTCTCTTACTTCTAAGAAAATGATGCATCGTCACAGTCCTTTGGCCAGCAGCTGGAAAATGGAAGCAGCTCTGCTCTGTGATTTGGTGCCAAAAGCACACACAGGGCACTTGACGTTAAGTGTACGTGGGTGCATGGCCTACTCCTGCGGCTTCTGGCCGCAAGACTCTACATAGCCTCAGTTATTTTCATTTAAAAGGTGACGGTCGCCATTAAAAGCCGGTAGGGACCATTGGGCGCTTCTCCCCCTCCCAAAGAATGAGTCTCAGTACATACCACATATCATAGCCTAAATGTTGTCAAAATGCTTATTTCATGTTGAAATTGCAGTATGATGAATATTGACCTCTCTCCAAATGCTGCCTGACCTGCTGAGTATTTCCAGCATTTGGATCAGCATAACTATCCCCCTTTGTGCATTTAGAAAAGAGAGGGAGTGGAGGAAAATGTTTTTTCTCTCCGTGAAGCATCATGACAAAGCCTCTACTTACCCTGCTAACAGTTAATGCTGTTTCATTATGAAAGGCTTTTCCAAGGATGGGCTTTCTGAAGGTTTCATCCACATCAACAAGTGCCTGGAATAATGGTGGCAGATAAGACAAATTAGCACAGACTGAGTGTGCTGCATCTCACATAGTTGGCTGTTTGCCAAAACCCTGGAAGCAATGAAATCACGCATTTTGCTGGACCAGCATTGGGAACCGGGATATACAAAGCACAACGCTATTAGTCAGTTACACCATTTTGGTATCAAGACAAAGAGTTTTCTTATTCTCATCAATATTTAGTGGATAATGTAATTTAAGGCAACCATCACAAGGTCTGAAAACTATTCAGTGCATCTGATGCCATTGCTCCAAAGGCCCTGACAGTACTAACTCCCATTTCCCACAGCATCTCACAAAGATTTGGTGCTCTGTGTTGATCATTTTTTGTGGAAAGAGGCATACTAGTCATTTCTAAATCTGCTTTTCACTGGACTGAACCACGCCCCCCCCCCCCATTCTATTTGACATCACTGGTAACCTTTAACTGACGAAAGGCCCAGGTTGCTTCAGATAGATCCGATGCCAGGCCTTGTGCCTTAAGCATACCCAGGGCTTTTGGCTCAGTGATCGGAAATGGGCAAGACTAAAATATGGTCTTCTTCATGATCCCAATCACTGTATTTGATGGCTACTGCTGGAAGCTGCAAATACACAGGTTGTGGGAGGAACAGACTGGGCTCCACTGTGCAGGCCCGCAGTTAAAATAACCTGACAACACTGACTTGGAAAATGGCCACTTGGGTGAGGAGGGGTTGGAAAAAACCTATGGAACATGGGTGTTGGCAATTTTAGGGATGGAGAAAACTGAGAAGGGCTGAGTAGAGGTGGGAAGATTATGAGGGGAGATAGATGTGAATATGACAGCTTTGACTCAATCTCTATGTGAGATGCAGTGGGAAGGAGGATTTGCTTACAGCATTCATTACCATGTTCCAGAACTTGTCAAACGTCACTAAGAATCCTGAGCAGACCCCCCGCAGTCCTTTGAAAGTCCGAATGTGGACGTTGATCCTTATCCTGTCCTGAACGCAGCGATACAATTCACCCAAAGGGCTGCCTTCATGAACTGTGCACAAAATAAAATATTCCCAATTATCAATACAGCAAAAAATAAGAAGAATGCATTATTGTTTGCTGCCACTGGAGGTCACCAGAGCTACATTTTCTTCCACTGTCGCGCCAGCCTTTTAACCGTACAGTGAGAATACCTCCCTTCTCTATAGTTCTTGCTAGTTGAACCATACAGATCACAAAGATCTTGCCTTCAATCTCCAGTTACATCAACAACTTTTCAGGAGTGAGGATATTCCTGAGAGTTCCACCTTTTGCCTGGCAAGGACAAACACTCATCTGGAACCAATCATTGATTGATGGTAGCAGGTTGCCTCAGTTAACCAGCATACTTAGTTAAGTTGTCTTTTGATATTTAAGTGGGCAACTTGATAACAGAATCATGAATAACTATGAAAACATTGCTAAGTGTGTGTGCTGATATATAGGTAACAATCTGGGATGGTGGACTATTTGCACAGCGTTATTCAGGATTTAGGTTTGTTTTACATGATCCATAATGTTAATCTGGACCAATTTTGCATTGGGAATAAAACTAACAGAAGTGAGATAGAGATGAAATGTTGCAGTCTTCTTTAGGAGACAATAGGAAGAGAGGGAAAGACAAAATTTAAAAGAAATACGTTAAAAACGAATGAAAGAAGTTGTATTTACTCAGCACATCTCAAAATCGTCCCGTCAATAATGCCATTTTGAAGGGTAGTCAATGTGTTTTTGCAGGGGAACACGGCAGCCAAATTGTGCACAAGGTGCCACAAACAGCAATGAGACAAACCGGCAGATCACCTGCTTTTGGTGGTGTTCTGAGATAACCAGAACCTCCTAACATTTGAAAATACAACGCTGGTATATTTTATGTCCAAGAGAATAGCAGAGGGGCATCTGCTGATAGAGATCACCTCTAACCATTCCATAGAACTTAAGCATCGGCCTTGATTAAGTACAACCTTCCGACTCAGAGGCAAAACTGCTACCAACTGAGCTAGGGTGGCATGCAACAATGTGATCCAAAAATCTAAAGACCATAATTTAGAATTCAATTTAGAAATAGTCCCTTAATAATTAAGGAACAAACAGTTGGCATAAACTACTAAAACAAGCATACTCTCTCTTGCCCTGCTACATGCATACCTCTTGTTGACCAATAGTGAAGCAGCCCTGACGGCGGTCATGGAGGTGCCCATGGCCCACACCATACTGCTCTCCTGGCTGGAGGAGGCGAGCTGCTCCTACAGGGAAACAAAGAGCAACGGTCAGGGCTTTGAGATCAACAAAGCTCTCTCTCTCACACACATACATAGCAGAGGAAAGCACTAAGCCGATCACCATTGGTCTGAATTAATTCTCAGTTAATAATATCGTTATCTTACTCCACTCCCATGGTTCAAAGTTAAGGATGCCCCAGGGCTTACCAGACGGATTGTTTTGATTTATCTTGCTTTAATCTTTCTTGGCATGTGCCCATTGTCATGTGAGAGTACCTTTAAGAAATGGGTGTTTAAGAAATGTACATTTAAGAAATGGGTGTTTATCAGTGATGTCAGAGTATGGGTGGAGCTGGGCTGTCTGTCAGCTTTTTACTTTCGTTTTAGGCTGTTTGCTGCAGGGTGTGTTTTAGTTTCATTTTCAGTGTTGGAGCTGAAACCAGACAAAGCAGGTGTACTGCTGTTCTCTCTGCCATGAAAAGACTATCTCTTGATCATTTGATGAATTCAGAATTATAAATGTTCTCATAGTGAATGTAAACCTAATGTGCTTCTGTTAAAAGGTGTTTCTTTTGTCTTCTGGATGTTGTTTGGGAAGTTATTAAGGATTACTTAGTGTTGTATTCTTTGGGGGTTGTATTTGAATTGATGGTTGCTAAGATGTTCACAGAATGTTTTAAAAAGATTAACTTGAGTTCATAGAATACACATTGGTTTGCTTTAAAAAATGCTTTTCCATTTCTGCTGTACCACACCTGTAGAGTGGACCGTGTGCTCCCCAGTCCACAATCTATTAAAAGTTGTGTGTCAGGTGAACTCCATGATACACTTTGGGATTCTCTAAACCCTGGCCCTTAACAATTGGGGGCTTGTCCGGGATAAAAGTCTATCTATTGGATTGGCTTAGTGAACTTAAAGACAGTGAGGGGTGAGCATATTGTGGTTGCTTATCAGGTGTGGTATTCTAGTTTAAGTGGGGCGTGTGTTGTGGAAAATGGCTCTTTCAGAGGCTCTGAAGATTTTGGGGTGGAGACGGTCACACGCAGTACCTTACGGACAGAGATTAAAAACAGACTGTCGTATTTGGTAAAAACATTGCAGTTAACATTACCTAACAAAATGTGAAAAGATGACTTCTGGTTGCGGCGATGCATCGCTAAGCCGCACGTTTCGGCACCTCCTGTTTCAACGGACTTTTGGGCTCTTATCGGGAGCCCCAGCGGACTTTTTTCGGCCAAACTCACTGTGAGGTGACAAAGGAAGGAGTTCCCCCCGGATGTGGATGGAAAGGAGCGGCAGTAGTGGCCAGATTGCAGAGGATCCTTTGGAGCAGCGGCAGAGAAGAGAAGGGAGAAGCAAGATGGCGGCCGAGGGAGCCCAGATGGTATGGGGCCCGGAACAGCAGGAGTTCCTCCGACGATGTGTGGAGGAGCTCAAGAAAGAGGTGCTGGCGCCGATGTTACTGGCAATCGAGGGACTAAAGGAAACACAAAAGGTCCAGGAGATGGAGCTCCGTGGAGTGAAGACAAAGGCAGCCGAGAACGAAGATGAGATACAGGGCCTGGTGGTAAAAACGGAGACACACGAGGCACTACACAAGAGGTGCATAGAAAGGCTGGAAGCCCTGGAGAGCAGCTCGAGGAGGAAGAACTTACGGATTTTAGGTCTCCCCGAAGGAACAGAGGGAGCTGATGCTGGGGCGTATGTGAGTACGATGCTCCATACTCTAAAATGGGAGCTGAGGCCCCAATGGGCCCCCTGGAAGTGGAGGGAGCGTACCGGGTCCTCGTGAGAAGACCAAAGGCAGGGGAACCACCAAGAGCAATAGTGGTGAAGTTCCATCGCTACAGGGACAGAGCGATGGTCCTGAGCTGGGCTAAGAAGACACGGAGTAGCAAATGGGAGAACGCGGTGATACGCGTGTACCAGGACTGGAGTGCGGAGGTGGCGAGAAGGAGGGCGAGTTTCAACCGGGCCAAGGCGGTGCTCCATAGGAAGAAAGTCAAATTTGGGATGCTGCAGCCAGCGAGACTGTGGGTCACGCATCAGGGCAGACACCACTACTTCGAGACGGCGGAGGAGGCATGGACATTTATTCAGGATGAGAAATTGGACTAGACTTGAGAAATTGATGTCCGGAGGGAGGTAGCGAGGTGGTGGCACAGAAATGTAAAGTGGGGAGAGGGGAGGGCTACTGTATAATAATGTTGGACGGGGAATCTTTCCCACACGAAGAAATGTGGGCGCCAGTGGAAAAAGGGACAGGGAAGGGGAATGAGGGAACTGCGCCATTAGGGGCGGGGCCGAGAGGAAAGCGCGGGTATTTTCCCGCACTATGGAAATTATAGTGGGAAAAGGGGCGTAGGAAGGAAGGGAGCCTCGCGCGCAGGGAGGTCAAAGAATGAACAGGGGAAGCCGAGGTCAGCCAGAGTTAGCTGACTTCCGGAAGCAATATGGGGGGAGTAATCAAGCTAGAGGGGGATCTAGCGGGGGGGGGGGGGGGGGAGGATTAACTGGGTTGCTGCTGCTGAGGGTATGGGGGAGCTGATACGAGACGAGGTGGTCGGGACGAGAGGGCGCCGTCTGGGGGACAGACGGGTGCATGAGACCTGGGTGAGGAGATGGCTTAAAAAAAGGGGATGGCTAGTCGACGAGGGGGGGGGGGGGGGTGGTAAATGGCCTCCCCAATTCGGCTGATCACGTGGAATGTGAGAGGTTTAAATGGGCCGATTAAGAGGGCAAGGGTGTTTGAGCACTTAAAGAGACTGAAGGTGGACGTAGTTATGCTCCAGGAGATGCACCTGAAGGTGGCGGATCAGGTTATACTAAGGAAAGGATGGGTGGGACAGGTGTTCCACTCAGGGTTGGACGCGAAAAACAGAGGGGTGGCAATACTGGTGGGGAAACGTGTATCGTTCGAAGCTAAGACCATAGTGGTGGATAGTGGGGGCAGATATGTGATGGTGAGTGGCAGATTGCAGGGTGAGGTGGTTGTGCTGGTGAACGTATATGCCCCGAACTGGGATGATGCAGGATTCATGAAGCGAATGCTGGGACGTAACCCGGACCTGGAAGTGGGAAACTTGTTAATGGGGGGACGGGGGGGGGGGGGACTTCACAATGCTGGACCCAGGGCTGGACCGGTCCAGATCCAGGACCGGGAGAAGGCCGGCAGCGGCCAAGGTGCTTAAGGGATTTATGGAACAAATGGGGGGAGTAGATCCGTGGAGATTCGCCAGACCGATGGGTAAAGAGTTTTCCTTTTTTTCCCACGTCCATAAGGTATACTCCCGGATAGACTTTTTTGTTTTGGGAAGGGCACTGATCCCGAAGGTGGCAGGAACGGAGTACTCGGCTATAGCCGTGTCAGATCACGCCCCGCATTGGGTGGATCTGGAACTAGGAGAGGAAAGGGAGCAGCGCCCACTCTGGCGATTAGACATGGGACTACTGGCGGACGAGGGGGTAAGCGGAAGGGTGAGGGGATGTATCGAAAGATACCTGGAGGTCAATGATGATGGGGAGGTCCAGGTGGGGGTAGTATGGGAAGCGCTGAAGGCGGTGGTTAGAGGAGAGCTGATTTCCATCAGAGCCCACAAGGGGAAACAAGAGGGTAAAGAAAGAGAGAGATTAGAGGGGGAAATTTTGAGGGTGGATAAGAAGTATGCGGAGGCCCCAGACGAAGGGCTATACAGGGAAAGACGAAGATTACGGATGGAGTTTGACCTGCTGACCACGGGAAAGGCAGAGACACAGTGGAGGAAGGCACAGGGGATACAGTATGAATATGGGGAAAAGGCGAGCCGGCTGCTGGCCCAACAACTTCGGAAGAGGGGGGTGGCGAGAGAGATCGGAGGAGTTAGGGACGAAACGGGAAAGATGGAGCAGAGAGTAGGGAAAGTGAACGAGGTGTTCAAGACATTTTATGAGAGGCTGTACAAGTCCCAACCCCCGGAGGGGAAAGCAGGAATGATACACTTTTTGGATCAGCTAGAGTTCCCGAGGGTGGAGGGGCAGGAGGTGGCAGGTCTGGGGGCGCAGATTGAGGTGGATGAGGTGATCAAAGGAATAGGGAACATGCAAGCAGGGAAGGCCACGGGACCAGACGGGTTCCCGGTGGAATTTTATAGGACGTATATGGACCTGCACTTAGCGAGAACCTTTAATGAGGCTAAGGAAAGGGGGATATTACCCCCGACAATGTCGGAGGCGACAATATCGCTAATTCTGAAACGAGACAAAGACCCGCTGCAGTGTGGGTCATACAGGCCCATTTCCCTCCTAAACGTAGACGCCAAACTGCTGGCCAAAGTGATGGCGACAAGGATAGAGGATTGTGTCCCAGGGGTGGTACATGACGACCAGACAGGGTTTGTAAAGGGGAGACAATTGAATGCCAATGTACGAAGGCTGCTGAGGGTGATGATGATGCCCCCACCAAAGGGAGAGGCAGAGATAGTGGTGGCGATGGATGCAGAGAAGGCATTCGATAGGGTGGAGTGGGACTATCTGTGGGAGGTGCTGAAGAGATTTGGGTTCGGGGAGGGGTTCATTAGATGGGTTAGACTCTTGTACGGGGCCCCGGTGGCGAGCGTCGTTACAAACAGGCAAAGATCGGGATACTTTTGATTACATAGGGGTACAAGACAAGGGTGCCCCCTGTCCCCGTTACTGTTCGCGTTGGCAATTGAACCATTGGCCATATCGCTGAGGGACTCTAAGAGGTGGAGGGAGAGGAACATCGAGTATCACTATATGCAGATGATTTACTGCTATATGTGGCGGACCCGGTAGAGGGGATGCCAGAGTTAATGCAGATACTCAGGGAGTTTGGAGAGTTCTCGGGATACAAATTAAATATGGGGAAGAGTGAGCTTTTTGTGATGCACCCCGGGGAACAGGGCAGGGGGATAGATGCTCTGCCGCTGAGGAGAGTGGCAAGGAACCTTCGATACCTGGGGATTCAGGTGGCCAGGAACTGGGGAACCCTACATAAACTTAACCTGATGCGACTGGTAGAGGAGATGGAGGAGGACTTTAAGAGGTGGGATATGGTGCCCCGTCATTGGCGGGCAGAGTACAGACCGTTAAAATGGTGGTCCTCCCGAGGTTTCTTTTCGTGTTTCAGTGCCTCCCCATACTGATTACAAAGGCCTTTTTCAAAAAAATAGACAGGAGTATTATGGGCTTTGTGTGTGCGGGAAAGACCCTGAGGGTAAAGAGGGGGTTCCTGCAGCGTAGTAGGAACAGAGGGGGATTGGCACTGCCGAGTCTGAGTGACTACTATTGGGCCGCCAATGTGTCGATGGTCTGTAAGTGGATGAGGGAAGAAGGTGCGGCATGGAAAAAGCTGGAGATGGCGTCCTGTAAGGGAACGAGTCTAAAAGCGCTGGTGACGGCGCCGCTACCGTTCTCCCCGAAAAGGTACACCACAAACCCAGTGGTGGTGGCGACCTTGAAGATCTGGGGGCAGTGGAGACGACACAGGGGAGTGACGGGTGCCTCGGTGTGGTCCCCGATAAGGAATAACCACAGGTTTGTCCCGGGGAGGATAGATGGGGGATTTCAATGTTGGCAGCGAGCAGGAATTAGGAAGCTGAAGGGCCTGTTTGTAGACGGGACGTTTGCGAGTCTGGGAGCATTGGAAGAAAAATATAAGTTGCCACCAGGGAATGCTCTCCGATACATGCAAGTGAGGGCATTTACGAGGCAACAGGTGAGGGAATTTCCGCAGCTCCCGGCGCAAGGGATCCAGGATAGAGTGATTTCGGGGGCATGGGTTGGAGAAGGTAAAGCGTCCGAAATATACAGGGAGATGAGAGACGAGGGGGAGGCGATGGTAGAAGAGCTGAAGGGAAAATGGGAAGAGGAGCTGGGGGAAGAGATCGAGGAGGGGCTGTGGGCAGATGCCCTAAGTAGGGTAAATTCTTCATCCTCGTGTGCCAGGCATGGCCTGATTCAATTTAAGGTTCTACACAGAGCGCATATGACGGGAGCAAGAGTGAGCAGGTTTTTCGGGGTGGAGGATAGATGTGGAAGGTGCTCAGGAAGCCCGGCGAACCACACTCACATGTTCTGGTCGTGTCCGACACTGCATGAGTTCTGGGAGGGTGTAGCAAGAGTGATTTCAAAGGTGGTGGGGGTCCGGGTCAAACCAGGCTGGGGGTTAGCTATATTTGGGGTTGCAGAAGAACCGGGAGTGCAGGAGGCGAAAGAGGTCGATGCCTTGGCCTTTGCGTCCCTAGTAGCCCGACGAAGGATTCTACTTATGTGGAAGGAAGCGAAGCCCCCGGGCATGGAGGCCTAGATAAACAACATGGCAGGGTTCATAAGACTGGAACGAATAAAATATGCGTTAAGAGGATCGGCTCAAGGGTTCACCAGGCGGTGGCAACCGTTCCTTGACTATCTCGCGGAACGATAATGGAAAAATAGAAAGGACAGCAGCAGCAACCCGGGGGGGGGGGGGGGGGGGGGGGGGAGTATTATCCCGTGTTTTTGTTTTTCTTGCCAGTTGTTGATATTTGCCTTTTGTTCATCTCTTTTTTCAGTTGTTGTTAGTTTAATATATTATTTAAATAATGTTTAATGTATATTCCTTTATTAAGTTGTAAAAACGGAAAATTTCTGTTTGAAAAATTTCAATTAAATATATTTTTTTTAAAAAGTGAAAAGTTGAGGTAATTATGGCGGTGGCTAAGCATTTAAAGTTGCCTGAGATACAGTTTGACTTATTGGAAATGGCAAAAATTCAGTTACAAATTAAACAAATGGAACATGGGAAAGAATTAAAGCAGGTTGAATACGAAAGAGAGGAAATAGAAAGAGAGGGGAGAAAGAAAAGGAGAGAGGAGGAGGAAAGAAAGAATAGCCCTAGCAGAACAAAAAGAAAGAGAAAGAGAGATACAGATCAGGGAAAAGATAAAGAGAGTTTGAACCTCAGAAAATGGCCATGAAACATGTCAGTAAAATTGGCAGACGTAAAGGGAAACGTACAGTTGGATGATAGTGATCAGGATAGTGAAAAAGAGAATCCAAAGTCCAAGGCTTGGTAGGGATCTATTTAAATATGTCCAAGCATTGCCAAGGTTTGACGAGAAGGAGGTGGAAGCCTTTTTCATTTCATTTGAGAAGGTAGGTAAACAAATGAAATGGCCACAGGACATGTGGGTATTACTGACTCAGCAAAGCTGATAGGTAGGGCTAGTGAAAGTGTTTGCATCACTACCGGAGGAGGTATCTGGGACGCATGAGGTGGTGAAATAAATCCATCTTGGGTGCATATTAACTAGTGCCTGAAGCCTACAGACAAAGGTTTAGAAATTCAAGGAAAGAATTTGATCAAACATACATGGAGTTTGAAAGGCTCAGAGTAATTTTGATAGGTGGATAAGGGCTTTGAAACTAGACTAAACGTAAGAAGCTCTCAGAGAATTTATGCTTTTGGAGGAGTTTAAAAATTCACTTGCTGATGTCGTGAGAACTCATGTGGAAGAGCAGAGGGTTAAAACTGCGAGGTTAGCAGCAGAAATGGCAGATGATTATGAATTAGTTCATAAATCAAAGTTTGGTTTCCAACATCAGTTTCAGCCTGTGAGGGATAGAAACTGGGGACATGAGAAATACTCAAGTGGTAAAGGTCAAGGTGATCTGATGGGAGATAATAAGGAGAGTGTACCTCAGATTAAAAAAGAAATCCAGGAGGGTGAAAAAGAAATGAAAAGTTTCAAATGTTTTCACTGTAATAAACTAGGCCATATAAAGTCACAGTGTTGGTGGTTGAAGAAAAGCACTGGGACGGTTGATGTGGTAAAACAGGATAAGACAGTGGGGTTTGTTCAAGTGAGAAAGGAAAGCCCAAGTGAAGCGAAGCAGCTGCAAAAGATTGTACAGCCTGATCAAGAGGTGATTGATAAGAAGGTGCCAGATGTGTTTAAAGAATTTACTTGTGTGGGTAAAGTTTACTCATGTGTATCAGGAGGAGCAGGTAAAGAAGTCACAATTTTAAGAGATAAGGGAGCTAGTCAATCCTTAATGGTAAGAGAGTTATCTAGTTTGGGAAGAATGGTGCCAGAAAAGGTGGTAATATGTGGAATTCAGGGTGAGAGGAGTAGTGTTCCATTATATAAGGTAAGGTTGGAAAGTCCAGTGAAGAGTGGTGAAGTGGTAGTAGGAGTAATAGAGAAACTATCTTGTCCAGGAATACAGTTTATCTTGGGTCATGATAGAGCTGGATCGCAGGTGGGAGTCATGCCTACTGTGGTTGATAAGCCAGTGGAAAATCAGACAACTGAAGTGTTGAAGGACGAATACCCTGGGGTTCTTCTGGATTGTGTAGTAACAAGGTCGCAAAGTCACATGTTCAGACAAGAGTAGAGATCAAAGAGTGAAGATGAAGTTGAAGTGCAATTATCAGAAACAATTTTTGATCAGATGGTTGAAAAAGAACAAGAATAGGTGGAGGATGAGGCGAATATTTTTAGTTCAGGAAAATTGGCGGACTTACAACAAAAAAATGTAGAAATAAAACGGATGCGTCAGAAAGCATACACGGAAGAGGAATCTTAATGTATACCAGAGTGTTATTACCGTAAAAGTAATGTCTTGATGAGAAAATGGAGACCTTTACATATGCAGGCGGATGAAAAGTGGGCAGAAGTTCATCAAGTAATATTGCCAGTACGGTATAGAAAGGAGGTGTTGCGAGTTGCACATGAGGGACCAGTGGGGGGTCATTTGGGAATAAGGAAAACTCAAACTAAAATCCCAAAACATTTTTATTGGCCTGGACTACATAAAGATGTAGTTAAATTTTGTCAATCATGTCACACATGTCAAGTGATAGGGAAACCTCAAGTAGTGATAAAACCAGCGCCCTTAATATCCATTCCAGCATTTGAGGAACCTTTTACAAGGGTCCTAAATTGATTGCATAGAACCACTTCCTAAAACAAAAAGTGGGAATCAATATCTTTTGCCGATAATGGATGTGTCTACTAGGTTTCCAGAGGCCATTCCAGTACGTAATATTACAGCTAAAAAGATTGTGGAGGAATTACTTAAATTCTTTACTAGATATGGACTACCTACAGAAATACAATCAGATCAAGGATCAAATTTTACCTCGAGGTTATTCAAAGAAGTTATGGATAGCTTAGGAATAAAACAACTTAAATCAACTGCGTACCATCCAGAATCGCAGGGAACGTTAGAAAGGTGGCATCAGACATGAAAGACAATGTTGAGGGCTTATTGTCACGATTATCCAGAGGATTGGGATAACGGAACTCCATTCATACTGTTCGTAATTAGGGATGCATCTAATGAGTCAACCAAATTCAGTCCTTTTGAATTAATCTTTGGTCATGAGGTAAGAGGACCACTTAAATTGATTTAGGAAAAATTGGTGAGTGAGAAATCGGAACCTACATTATTGGATTACGTGTCAAATTTTAGGGAACGATTAAATAGAGCAGGTGAATTGGCTCGACAACATTTAAAAGTTGCACAAAATGTGATGAAACAGGTAGCGGACAAGAAATCCAAAGTTCGTAGTTTTGCCTGTGGAGATAAAGTTTTAGTATTGTTACCAGTGGTAGGTGAACCTTTAAAAGCTAGGTTTTGTGGACCTTATCAGATTGAAAGAAAATTAAGTGAGGTGAATTATGTGGTAAAAACGCCGATAGAAGGAAAACTCACCGAGTGTGTCATGTGAATATGCTTAAAAGGTACTTTGAAAGGGAAGGAGAGAAAAAGGAGGTTTTAATGATTCTAACTCAAAGTGACAAAACAAATCCAGATGACTTGGAATTTGACATACCTCAAATTAAATTGAAAAATGAGGATGTTCTTAAAAATTGGGATAAATTGTTGAGTTACCTTCCAGAGGAAAAACGAACTGACCTGAAAGAGTTATTGATATCACATGGGCAAGTTTGTAGAGATAAATTGGGAAGTACTAAAATGGCTATACATGATGTAGATGTGGGAAATGCTGTTCCAATCAAATAACATCCATATAGACTTAACCCTTTAAAATTGGCACAGGTTAACAAAGAGATTGAGAGGATGCTTCAAAATGGCATAATTGAAGTGGATTGCAGACAATGGAGCTCACCCATAGTGATTGTACCGAAGCCAGACGGTACCCAACGGTTGTGTGTGGACTATAGAAAGGTTGATGCAATTACAAGAATGGACTCTTATCCTATCCCATGTTTGGAGGATTGCATTGAGAAAGTGGGACAATCAGTTTTTATTTCCAAACTGGATTTACTTAAAGGTTACTGGCAGGTACCTTTATCTGAAAGGGCAAAGGAGATTTCATCTTTTGTGACTCCAGATGGTATATACCAATTCAAAGTTATGCCATTTGGCATGAAAAACACCCCAGCCACATTTCAACGGTTAACTAACAAAGTCATTTCAGGATTACCCAATTGTGCGGTATACATCGACGATCTGGTAATTTTCAGCCAGACATGGAAAGAACATTTAAAACATCTGATGGAGTTATTTGATCGGCTTCAGGAGGCGGGTTTGGTGATAAACCTCGCCAAAAGTGAATTTGGAAAAGCCCAAGTCACTTTCCTTGGCCATACAATCGGACAGAGTCGAATGGTCACACGGGATGTGAAACCAACAGTTATTGAGGAGTTTTCAATACCCTCAAGACATAGAACGGGAATACAACCAGAAAACCATTTTGGTAGCTTAAATAAACTGAGCCTTGCACCACTATGCCAATAGATGCATTTGTATCATTTTCCTCTCTTTTGTAAATTACGGAATTGAGTCCATTGAATAAAAATACAGATATGTTCCCGACGAATAGTTTGTAAATGCATTGGGTCCGATTTTACCTTTGTGCAGTGGTTGGGTATTGAATAGGTTAAAATTGGGCCCATTGTTTCAAACTGTTACACAATGTATAATACATAGAACATAGAAAATACAGCACAGAACAGGCCCTTCGGCCCACGATGTTGTGCCGAACCTTTGTCCTAGATTAATCATAGATTATCATTGAATTTACAGTGCAGGAGGCCATTCGGCCCTTTGAGTCTGCACCGGCTCTTGTAAAGAGCACCCTACCCAAACTCAACACCTCTACCCAACACCAAGGGCAATTTTGGACACTAAGGGCAATTTATCATGGCCAATCGACCTAACCTGCACATCTTTGGACTGTGGGAGGAAACCGGAGCACCCGGAGGAAACCCACGCACACACGGGGAGGATGTGCAGACTCCGCACAGACAGTGACCCAAGCCGGAATCGAACCTGGGACCCTGGAGCTGTGAAGCAATTGTGCTATCCACAATGCTACCATGCTGCCCTCAAGAACAAATAAATCTACACTATATCATTTTACCGTAATCCATGTACCTATCCAATAGCTGCTTGAAAGTCCCTAATGTTTCCGACTCAACTACTTCCACAGGCAGTGCATTCCATGCCCCCACTACTCTCTGGGTAAAGAACCTACCTCTGACATCCCTCCTATATCTTCCACCTTTCACCTTAAATTTATGTCCCCTTGTAATGGTTTGTTCCACCCGGGGAAAAAGTCTCTGACTGTCTACTCTATCTATTCCCCTGATCATCTTATAAACCTCTATCAAGTCGCCCCTCATCCTTCTCCGTTCTAATGAGAAAAGGCCTAGCACCCTCAACCTTTCCTCGTAAGAACTACTCTCCATTCCAGGCAACATCCTGGTAAATCTCCTTTGCACCTTTTCCTTTTTTTAAAAAATATGTTTTATTGAAATTTTTTTCCCAAACAACAATTTTTCCCCTCTTACAAAGCAAACGCAACAATAATACAGAAATTTTTAACAATACACAAGTAACAAAACCCCTTTATCTTTGACCTAAACTAAACTAAACCCCCCCCTCCCTCCCCCCCGGGTTGCTGCTGCTGGTCATCTGTCTTCCCTCTAACGTTCCCCTAGGTAGTCGAGAAATGGCTGCCACCGCCTGGTGAACCCTTGAGCCGATCCTCTCAGGGCAAACTTTATCTGCTCCAGCTTAATGAACCCCGCCATATCATTTACCCAGGCCTCCAGTCCGGGGGGTTTCGCCTCCTTCCACATGAGTAGGATCCTGCGCCGGGCTACTAGGGACGCAAAGGCCACAACGTCGGCCTCTTTCGCCTCCTGCACTCCCGGCTCTTCCGCAACTCCAAATAGAGCTAACCCCCAGCCTGGTTTGACCCGGGCCTTCACCACCCGCGAAATCACTCCCGTCGCTCCCTTCCAATACCCTTCCAGTGCCGGGCACGCCCAAAACATATGTGCATGGTTTGCCGGGCTCCCGCCACACCTCCCACATTTGTCCTCCACTCCAAAGAACCTGCTCAATCTTGCTCCCGTTATGTGTGCTCTATGTAGCACCTTAAATTGAATCAGGCTAAGCCTGGCGCATGAGGAAGAGGAATTTACCCTGCTTAGGGCATCAGCCCACATACCCTCCTCTATCTCCTCCCCTAGTTCTTCTTCCCACTTTCCTTTTAGTTCGCCCACCGACTCCTCCCCCTCTTCCCTCATCTCTCGGTAAATCTCTGACACCTTGCCCTCTCCGACCCACACCCCTGAAAGCACCCTGTCCTGTATCCCCTGTGTCGGGAGCAACGGAAATTCCCTCACCTGTTGTCTAGTAAACGCCCTCACCTGCATATATCTCAAGAAATTTCCCCGGGGCAACTTATACTTTTCCTCCAATGCTCCCAAGCTCGCAAAAGTCCCATCTATAAATAAATCTCCCACCTTCCTAATTCCCAACTGGTACCAGCTCTGAAATCCTCCATCCATTCTTCCTGTGGCGAACCTATGGTTGTTCCTGATTGGGGACCCCACCAGGGCTCCCCGCAGCCCTCTCTGTCGCCTCCACTGTCCCCAGATATTCAATGTTGCCGCCACCACCGGGTTCGTGGTAAACTTTTTAGGTGAGATCGGTAGCGGCGCCGTCACCAGCGCATCTAAACTCGTCCCTTTACAGGACTTTCTCTCCAGTCTTTTCCACGCCGCTCCCTCACCCTCCATCATCCATTTACGTATCATTGCCACATTGGCGGCCCAATAGTAATCGCCCAAGTTCGGTAGTGCCAATCCTCCTCTGTCCCTACTACGCTGAAGGAACCCCCTCCTTACTCTCGGAACTTTCCCTGCCCACACGAAGCTCCTGTCTATTTTATTAAAAAAGGTCTTGGTGATTAGTATAGGGAGACATTGAAATACAAATAAGAACCTCGGGAGGACCATCATCTTAATTGCTTGCACCCTGCCCGCCAGCAATAGAGGCTGCATGTCCCACCTCTTGAAGTCCTCCTCCATTTGTTCTACCAACCGTGTCAGATTAAGTCTGTGCAAGGTTCCCCAGCTCCTAGCGATCTGAATCCCCAGGTATCGGAAGTTTCTTTCCACTTTCCTTAGAAGCAAGCCTTCTATCTCTCTACTCTGGTCCCCTGGATGTATCACAAATAATTCACTCTTCCCCATGTTTAGCCTATACCCCGAGAAATCCCCGAACCCCCTCAAAATTCACATAACCTCTATCATCCCCCCCGCTGGGTCCGACACGTATAACAATAGGTCATCCGCGTATAACGAGACTCGGTGTTATTCTCCCCCTCTAATCACCCCTCTCCATTTCCTGGAGTCTCTCAACGCCATGGCCAGAGGTTCAATTGCCAACGCGAACAACAATGGAGACAACGGGCATCCCTGTCTTGTTCCCCTATATAGTCGGAAATACTCCGATCTATGTCGACCTGTAACTACGCTTGCCGTTGGAGCCCCATAAAGAAGTCTAACCCAGCTAATAAACCCGTTCCCAAACCCAAACCTCCTTAACACTTCCCATAAATACTCCCACTCCACCCTATCAAATGCCTTCTCTGCGTCCATTGCTGCCACTATCTCTGCCTCCCCCTCCACTGGGGGCATCATTATCACCCCTAATAGTCGTTGCACGTTAACATTCAGTTGTCTCCCTTTTACGAACCCTGTCTGGTCTTCGTGCACCACCCCCGGGACACAGTCCTCTATCCTCGATGCCAGTACCTTTGCCAACAATTTGGCGTCCACGTTCAATAATGAAATGGGTCTATAGGACCCATAAGGGCAGCACGGTAGCACAAGTGGATAGCACTGTGGCTTCACAGCGCCAGGGTCCCAGGTTCGATTCCCCGCTGGGTCACTGTCTGTGCGGAGTCTGCACGTTCTCCCCGTGTCTGCGTGGGTTTCCTCCGGGTGCTCCGGTTTCCTCCCACAGTCCAAAGACGTGCAGGTTAGGTGGATTGGCCATGCTAAAAAAAAAATTGCCCGTAGTGTCCATAAGGGTTGGGAGGGGTTATTGGGTTGCGGGGATAGGGTGGAAGTGAGGGATTAATGTGGGTCGGTGCAGACTCGATGGGCCGAATGGCCTCCTTCTGCACTGTATGTTCTATGTAATCTATGTAATCTATGACCCGCACTGCAACGGATCTTTATCCCTCTTCAAAATTAACGATATCGTCGCCTCCGACATCGTCGGGGGTAGAGTCCCCCCTTTCCTGGCCTCATTGAACGTCCTCACCATCAACGGGGCCAACAAGTCCACATATTTTCTGTAATACTCCACCGGGAACCCGTCTGGTCCTGGGGCCTTCCCTGCTTGCATGCTTCCCAGTCCCTTAATAACCTTGTCCACCCCAATCAGTGCCCCCAGGCCTACCACCCCCCGCTCCTCCACTTTCGGGAACCTCAATTGGTCCAGGAACTGCCGCATCCCCTCCTCTCCCTCTGGGGGTTGAGACCTATACAGTTCCTCATAGAAGGTCTTGAACACCTCATTTATCTTTCCTGCCCTTCGCACCGTGTCTCCCCTTTCGTCTCTAATTCCTCCTATCTCCCTCGCTGCTGCCCTCTTTCGCAATTGATGAGCCAACAGGCGACTAGCCTTTTCCCCATATTCATACCTCCTCCCCTGTGCCTTCCTCCACAGTACCTCCGCCTTTCTGGTGGTCAGAAGGTCAAATTCCGTCTGGAGTCGTCTCCTCTCCCTGTACAATTCCTCCTCCGGGGTCTCTGCAAATTCCCTATCCACCCTTAAAATCTCCCCCAGTAATCTTTCCCTTTCCTTGGCCTCTGTTTTCCTTTTGTGGGCCCCAATGGAGATCAGCTCTCCTCTGACCACCGCTTTTAGTGCTTCCCATACCACTCCCACAGGGACCTCGCCGTCGTCATTGACCTCCAGGTATCTCTCAATATACCCCCACACTCTTGCACACACTCCCTCATCCGCCATCACTCCCACATCTAATCGCCAGAGTGTTCTCTGCTCCCTTTCCTCTCCTAATTCCAGGTCCACCCAATGTGGGGCATGATCCGAAACCGCTATGGCTGAGTACTCAGCTTCTTCCACCCTAGAGATCAACGACCTTCCAAAACAAAAAAATCTATCCGGGAGTACACTTTATGGACATGGGAGAAGAAGGAAAGCTCCCTAGCCCTAGGTCTAAGAAATTACCATGGATCCACTCCCCCCATTTGGTCCATAAACCCCTTAAGTACCTTGGCCGCTGCCGGCCTTCTTCCGGTCCTTGAGCTGGATCTATCTAGCCCCGGGTCCAGCACCGTATTAAAGTCCCCTCCTAAAATCAAGTTTCCTACCTCCAGGTCCGGTATACGCCCCAGCATCCGTCTCATAAATCCCGCATCGTCCCAGTTTGGGGCATACACATTAACCAACACGACCTCCATTCCCTCCAGCCTGCCACTCACCATTACATATCTACCTCCAATATCTGCTACGATGTTCTTTGCTTCAAATGCTACCCGTTTCCCCACCAAAATGGCCACCCCTCTATTCTTTGCGTCCAGTCCTGAGTGGAACACCTGTCCCACCCATCCTTTCCTTAGCCTAACTTGGTCCGCCACCTTTAGGTGCGTCTCTTGGAGCATAACCACGTCTGCCCTTAGTCCTTTCAAATGCGCGAGCACTCGGGCCCTTTTTATCGGTCCGTTCAGGCCTCTCATGTTCCACGTGATCAGCCTCACTAGGGGGCTACCTGCCCCCCTCCCGTGTCGACTAGCCATTACCTTCTCTAGGCCAGTCCCATATCCCGCCTCCGCGCTCTCGCTCGCTCCCCCAGCGTCGCACACCATCCCCACCCACCCACTCTTTAGCCATTTCCTTTTGGATTTCCGCAGCAGCAACCCAGTTGTCCCCCCCCTCCCCCCTAGATCTCTTTCTAGCATGATTGCCCCCCCCATATTACTTCCGTAAGTCAGCTGACTTCAACTGACCCCGGCTACTCCTCGACCCCCCCGTGTGGGGAACTCCCATCCGCCTTGCGCCTGTCTTCCCGCCTTATTCTTTCTGGCGCGGGAACATCCCTTTACCTGACCCGCCTCTTATGGCGCAGCTCCCTTTCCCCTCCCCTCCCCTTCCCCCTTCTCCAACTATGTCCCGTCTTTCCCCCCTCACCGGCGCCCACATTTCCCCAATGTCTCCCCCCTTCCCAATTTATTTCTCAATTAACTTCAACCATAACATTAACAATAACATTTCCTGCAGCATCAGTCCCTCAGTTCCGATCCAATTTCTCTTCTTTGATGAAGGTCCATGCTTCCTCCGCCGTCTCAAAATAATGGTGTCTCTCCTGATACGTGACCCATAGTCTTGCCGGCTGCAGCATCCCGAACTTCACGTTCCTTTTATGCAACACCTCTTTGGCTCGGTTGAAGCTCGCCCTCCTTCTCGCCACCTTCGCACTCCAATCCTGGTATACCCGTACCACTGCATTCTCCCATCTGCTACTCCGCACCTTTTTAGCCCATCTCAGGACCTCTTCTCTATCCTTAAGGCGGTAAAATCGCACGATTATCGCCCTGGGTGGTTCTCCCGCTTTTGGTCTTCTCGCCGGAATCCGATTTGCCCACTCCACCTCCAAGGGGCCCGTAGGGGCCTCAGCACCCATCAGTGAGCTCAGCATCATACTTGCGTACGCTCCACAGTCCACTCCTTCCACACCCTCAGGGAGACCCAGTATCCGAAGGTTCTTCCTTCGTGCTCCATTTTCTAGGGCTTCGATCCTTTCAGTATACTTTTTATGAAGTGCCTCGTGCGCCTGTGTCTTAACCGCCAGGCCCAGGATCTCGTCCTCAATATCTGTCACCTTCTGCTCCACCACGCGGAGCTCTGTCTCCTGGGTCTTTAATGTCTCCTTGAGCCCCTCAATTGCCTGTAGCAACGGGGTCAGCACCTCCCTCTTCAGCAGCTCCACGCACCGTCTCACAATTTCATCCTGCTCAGGCCCCCATGTCGCCTGCGCTTTCTCCGCCGCCATCTTGTACTTCTCTCTTTCTGACCCTTTGGTCGACGATTCCTCGCGCTGCAGCCGCCGCCGCCGGTTTTTTCCTCCTTCGTTTGGGAGGGGACTCCCTTCTCACACACCCCACACCGGGTTGCGTCGTCGAAAAATTCCCCGTTGGGGCTCTTAAAAGAGCCCGAAGGTCCGTCGGAGCTGGAGCCGCCGAAGCATGCGGCTAGCTAGGCATCACCGCAACCGGAAGTCCCTTCAGTGGCCTTGATGAGGTCTTTTCACCGTTGTTCCCCCTGCTGCTAGAATTCACCTTTGATACAGGCCCTCAGGTCAGCTTGCAGCTTTAAGCTTGCCCTTCCCCCGCCTGCATGCTGGAAGAGGCCCTGTTTATCCTGCAGTTGCAGCCAAATCTTTTACTGTTTCTGCCGTGTCTGGCAACCCAGAGACATACCCTTCCTGGGGGACACTGTCGGGGGAATATTGCAGCCTTCTTCCAACACCGGGAAATGTCAAACAAATGCCGTGGGGGCCCTGTAAAAGAGCCCAAAAGTCCGTTCCAAGCAGGAGCTGCCGAATATGCGACCTAGCTCTGCATAGCCGCACCCGGAAGTCCCTTTGCACCTTTTCCAAAGCTTCCACATCCTTCCTAAAATGAGGCGACCAGAACTGTACACAGTACTCCAAATGTGGCCTTACCAAAGTTTTGTACAGCTGCATCATCACCTCACGGCTCTTAAATTCAATCCCTCTGTTAATGAATGCGAGCACACCATAGGCCTTCTTCACAGCTCTATCCACTTGAGTGGCAACTTTCAAAGATGTATGAACATAGACCCCAAGATCTCTCTGCTCTTCCACATTGCCAAGAACTCTACCGTTAACCCTGTATTCCGCATTCATATTTGTCCTTCCAAAATGGACAACCTCACACTTTTCAGGGTTAAACTCCATCTGCCACTTCTCAGCCCAGCTCTGCATCCTATCTCTGTCTCTTTGCAGCCGACATCAGCCCTCCTTACTATCCACAACTCCACCAATCTTCGTGTCGTCTGCAAATTTATTGACCCACCCTTCAACTCCCTCATCCAAGTCATTAATGAAAATCACAAACAGCAGAGGACCCAGAACTGATCCCTGCGGTACACCACTGGTAACTGGGATCCAGGCTGAATATTTGCCATCCACCACCACTCTCTGACTTCTATCGGTTAGCCAGTTCGTTATCCAACTGGCCAAATTTCCCACTATCCCATGCCTCCTTACTTTCTGCAGATGCCTACCATGGGGAACCTTATCAAATGCCTTACTAAAATCCATGTACACTGCATCCACTGCTTTACCTTCATCCACATGCTTGGTCACCTCCTCAAAGAATTCAATAAGACTTGTAACGCAAGACCTACCCCTCACAAATCCTTGCTGACTATACCTAATCAAGCAGTGTCTTTCCAGATGCTCAGAAATCCTATCCTTCAGTACTCTTTCCATTACTTTGCCTACCACCGAAGTAAGACTAACTGGCCTGTAATTCACAGGGTTATCCCTAGTCCCTTTTTTGAACAGGGGCACGACATTCGCCACTCTCCAATCCCCTGGTACCACCCCTGTTGACAGTGAGGACGAAAAGATCATTGCCAACGGCTCTGCAATTTCATCTCTTGCTTCCCATAGAATCCTTGGATATATCCCGTCAGGCCCGGGGGACTTGTCTATCCTCAAGTTTCTCAAAATGCCCAACACATCTTCCTTCCTAACAAGTATTTCCTCGAGCTTACCAATCTGTTTCACACTGTCCTCTCCAACAATATGGCCCCTGTCATTTGTAAATACAGAAGAAAAGTACTCGTTCAAGACCTCTCCTATCTCTTCAGACTCAATACACAATCTCCCGCTACTGTCCTTGATCGGACCTACCCTCGCTCTAGTCATTCTCATATTTCTCACATATGTGTAAAAGGCCTTGGGGTTTTCCTTGATCCTACCCGCCAAAGATTGTTCATGCCCTCTCTTAGCTCTCCTAATCCCTTTCTTCAGTTCCCTCCTGGCTATCTTGTATCCCTCCAACGCCCTGTCTGAACCTTATTTCCTCAGCCTCACACAAGTCTCCTTTTTCCTCTTAACAAGACATTCAACCTCTCTTGTCAACCATGGTTCCCTCACTCGACCATCTGTTCCCTGCCTGACAGGGACATACATATCAAGGACACGTAGTACCTGTTCCTTGAACAAGTTCCACATTTCACTTGTGTCCTTCCCCGACAGCCTATGTTCCCAACTTATGCACTTCAATTCTTGTCTGACAACATCGTATTTACCCTTCCCACAATTGTAAACATTGCCCTGTTGCACGCACCTATCCCTCTCCATTACTAAAGTGAAAGTCACAGAATTGTGGTCACTATCTCCAAAATGTTCCCCCGCTAACAAATCTATCACTTGCCCTGGTTCATTACCAAGTACTAAATCCAATATTGCCCCTCCTCTGGTCGGACAATCTACATACTGTGTTAGAAAAGCTTCCTGGACACACTGCACAAACACCACCCCATCCAAACTATTTGATCTAAAGAGTTTCCACTCAATGTTTGGGAAGTTAAAGTCACCCATGACTACTACCCTGTGACTTCTGCACCTTTCCAAAATCTGTTTCCCAATCTGTTCCTCCACATCTCTGCTACTATTAGGGGGCCTATAGAAAACTCCTAACAAGGTGACTGCTCCTTTCCTATTTCTGACAAAGGGAAATAATGCGATTTCTTGGCATGAGTGGATTTGATCGAACATTTGTGCAAAGGTTTTGTAGCGTGATTGCTCCACTGATGGACTTGCTGAAGAAATGTCGAAAATTTCAATGGACAGCAGAGTTTCAACAGACATTTGACAGCCTGAAAGCTGTGGTAACCAATGCTCCTGTGTTGGAGATTTACAAGGGACTTTGTGATCAGATTGAACTGAAGTATCTCACTTTAAAGAGACATGCCGAGGCGTAGAGAGATGGATGGATCGTGCAGAGACCTTCTTGTTCAAAGAGACTGTCAATTAAGAAGGATTTCAGTTGGAGGAAGAAGAATGGAAAAAATGGACTATATTATTTTATTATACCTGTTTGCGTGTGTTGTTTTTTGAAACGGAAAAGTATATTTACTGTGGCATTTCTTAATGGATAGCGAAAAGGTGAAAAATGAAACCATCTTGAAGTTGATGGGGTTTTTTTTTCTTGGGGGGGGGGGGGGGGGGGAGAGAAGAGTGTCATGTGAGAGTACCTTTAAGAAATGGGTGTTTAAGAAATGTACCTTTACGAAACGGGTGTTTATCAGTGATGTCAGAGTGTGGGTGGAGCTGGGCTGTCTGACAACTTTTTACTTTTGTTTTCGGCTGTTTGCTGCAGGGTGTGTTTTAGTTTCGTTTTCAGTGTTGGAGCTGAAGCCAGACAAAGCAGGTGTACTTCTGTTCTCTCTGTCATGTTCTCTCTTGATCATTTGGTGAATTCAGAATTATAAATGTTCTCAGTAGTGAATGTGAACCTAAACGTGCTTCTGTTAAAAGGTGTTTCTTTTGTCTTCTGGATGTTGTTTGGGAAGTTATTAAGGATTACTTAGTGTTGTATTCTTTGGGGTTGTAATTGAATTGATGGTTGCTAAGATGTTCACTGTATGTTTTAAAAAGGTTAACATAGAATAAACATTGTTTTGCTTTATAAAATACTTTTCTGCTGTACCACACCTGTCGAGTGTGCTCCCCATACCACAATCTATTAAAAGTTGTGGGTCAGGTGAACTCCATGATAAACCCTGGCCCATAACACCATGAACTGAGAGGGAAATTAATACTCAACCACGTTGCTGTGGGTCTGGTATCATGAATAGATTAGACCGGGCAAGGATGGCAGATTAGTCCGGGTAAGGATGGCAGATTTATTTTACATTAGTGAACCAGATGGGTTTTACAACAACCAATGATGGTCACCATTTTATATTCCGAATTTATTCATTGAATTTAAATTCCACCAGCTGCCATGGTGGGATTTGAACCCATGTCCCCAGAACATTAGTCTGGGCCCCTGGATTTCTAGTCTAGTGACAATACCACTACACCAATGGCACCTTGAGTATCAATGGATTAGTCTGAGTCTAATCGAGTCCTCACCCAAAATCCACACAATTCATATTCATTCGCCCTACTAGGAAACAAATTACGACGAGGGCTGGGAGGTCTGGCAGTTCACCCTCATCTTGACTAGCTGCAACTCCAGGCTAAAGTCATTAAACTCAGCACAGATTTGAGGGGTGGCTCTATGGGTAGAAGAAATCAAACCAGTAACATCTTTGCTGGAGTGGCTCATGGAGAACAGACACCCAATGAGTCACTGAGGAGAAAAGCTTTTGATATCTTCACAACATTGCCAGCGAGCGTGTAAAGGAGTGAAGAAATGAGTTTTTAAGGGTCAATCCGCACGTTTACTCGTTGAGTAACCAATCAGGATTGTATCTGGAACTTTGTTCCACTGCAAATACCAGGGCCACAAATTTGGATGTGAAAGTCACATCAATGAGAGCTGCACAATAACAGCAGCATTCAAGTATGGGTAATGCGCAGTGAGCATCACTGGGAAAAAAGGCTGATAATTCCTACAGCAAAATAGTAATCTAAGGAATAGCCTCACGGTGTCAACATTGTTCTCCAGGATATTATTATACCAATATCAATGCATCAGAATCCACCTAGGATTTGAGGTGGCTAATATGATAGGAGTGCATTTAGTTTTTGCACTGTAGTACAGCGTACATTTAGGATTAACAAATAGTATTTATATAATGCCTTTAACATAACAAAACATTGCAACGTGATTCACAAAGGAAGAAAGTGAGGTAAAGATGTGGAGGGGTGTAGGGTGGGTATTGCAGAGCTCAGTAACTAGGCACAGCTGCCAATGGGAGCAATTAAACTTGGAGGATGCTCAAGAAACCCGAATTAGAGGGCAGATATTTCGGAGGGTGGTGGAACTGGAGATTAGAGATAGGGAGGGGCGAGGTCATGGAGGAATATAAAAATGTAGAATTTAAAATCAAGGTGTTGTTTACCTAGTAATTAATGCAGCAAAGTGAGAGTTAGGATATGGGCACCAGATGACCTCAAGAATATGGGTGTAGCACGTGGGAGACTGCCCAGCACGTTTGAATAGGTTTATTTTGGAAAATATTTTATTGAAGCATTTGTAATTTTCAGTTTAACACATTAACATTTCTTAAACAACCGCGTGGGCCGACACACGCAAAAAACCTAAAAAACAATGTCCCCTACCGCCCACGCCCTATTCCCTAATTACCCGTATACCGAGTTCCCTTATCTAACATTGCCATGCCTCCTAATTTCTTCCCCCCCCCCCCCCCCCCGCCCCACTCCTTACTGCTGACGTTCAATTTTCTTTGAAGAAGTCGATGAACGGCTGCCATCTCCGGGGCGAACCCCTGAGTTGATCCTCTCGAAGCGAACTTGATTTTTTTTCCAGGCTGAGAAACTGCCATATCGCTGACCCACACACCTGACTTCGGGGTTCCGAGTCCCTCCATCCCAGCAAAATCCGTCTCCGGGCCACCAGGGAGGAAGGCCAGGACATCGGCCTCCCTTCCCTCCCCTTGGCCCCCGGATCATCCAATACCCCAAATATTGCCAGTTTTGGACTCACAGTTACCCTCCCTTCCAGGACTGCTGACATAACGTCTGCAAATCCCTGCCTGAATCCCCTCAACTTCAGACATGCCCAGAACATATGTACATGGTTAGCTGGGCTACCCCCACACCGCCCACATCTGTCTTCCACCTCGTCAAAGAACCCGCTCATCCGAGTTACCGTCATGTGGGCCCTGTGGACCACTTTGAACTGGATCAGGCTAAGTCTGCCACAGGATGAGGATGAATTGACTATCTTCAAGGCCTTTTCCCACTTTTCAATTTCCAGCTCTCTTCCCAGCTCCTCGTCCCGCTTCACCTCCCTGATCGGGGCCCCCTCCCACTCCATCAACTCCTTGTATTTCTCCAAAATCCTCCCCTCTCCAACCCCTGTTTTTGACATCACATTATCCTGTAGTCCCCTCAGGGGGAGGCGAGGAAAGCTAGGAACCTGCCTTCATACAAAGTCCCAGACCTGAAGGTATCGAAACCTGCCCGGTAGCTCAAACACCTCCTCTAGTGCCTTCAAGGTTGGAAAGCCCTCCTGGATAAATAAATCCCCAAATCTCTCGATCCCTGCCTGCTGCCACCTCCTGAAGCCCCCATCCAGCCTCCCCGGGACAAACCAGTGATTGTTACAAATCGGAGACCACACTGACACCCCCTCCAATCCTATGTGCTGCCTCCATTGCCCCCACACCCTTAGGGCTGCCACCACCACAGGGCTTGTAGAGTACCGGGCCGGCGTGAACGGCAGGGGCGCCGTTAGTAAAGCCTCCAAACTTGTACCCTTGCAAGGTGCCGCTTCCACTCGCACCCAAACCAACCCCTCCCCCAGTACCTGACCATCGATACGTTGGCAGCCCAGTAATAATTACCCGCTCCAGGAGTGCCCTCTTTACTCTCAGGTTTTCCCTGCCACACAAAACCTGTAATCGCCACGTTTATTTTTCTTAAAACAAAGCCTTTGGGACAAAAATCGGAAGGCATTGAAAAAAGAAAAGCAGTCTTGGGAGGACTGTCATCTTAACTGTCTGGACCCTTCCCGCTAGCGTCAGCAGGAGCATATCACATCTGTGGAAATCCCTTTTCATTTGGTCGACCGCTTTGCCCAGATTTAACTTGTGGAGCTGCCCCCACTCTTTAGCCACTTGAATCCCTAAAACTCCCCGCCACCACTTTAAAAGTCCCTCAGTCTCCTTGCCTGCCCGTGCCTGGATCACAAACACCTCGCTCTTTCCCATATTTAACTTGGTAGCCTGAAAATCGCCCAAATTCACCTAGTACCGCCATGATTTCGGTCACCCCCCCCCCCCCCCCCCCCACCACCGGATCTGTAACATAAAGCAGCAAGTCATCCGCATAGAGAGAAACCCTGTGCTCCTCCATCCCCCCCCCCCCCCCCCCCCCCCCCCCCCCACCTCCTCCTCTCCATGCACTCGATGCTCCTAGGGCCATTGCTAAAGGCTCTATGGTCAGGACAAACAGTAAAAGGGACACGTTTGAATAGTTAGGTATAGAGACAACATGGCAGCACAGTGGCTAGCACTACTACCTCATGGCGCAGAGGATCCGTGTTCGGTCCCGGCCCAAGTCACTGTCCGTGTGGAGTTTGCACATTTCCATCGTGCCTGCATGGGTCACACCCCCACAACCCAAAGATGTGCAGGGTAGGTGGATTGGCCACACTAAAATTGCCCCTTAATCGGAAAAACAAAATCTATGCACCCTGGTTATTGACCTCTCTGCTAACAGAATTAGATCCTTCCTATTTACTCTATTCAGATCCCTCAATTAAATCTCTCTAGTGGGCAGCATGGTGGTGCAGTGGTTAGCATTACTGCCTCATGGTACCGAGGTCCCAGGTTCGAGCCCGGCTCTGGGTCATTGTCCATGTGGAGTTTGCACATTCTCCCCCCGTTTGCGTGGGTTTCACCCCCACAACCCAAAGATGTGCAGGTTAGGTGGATTGGCCACGCTAAATTGCCCAATTGGAAAAAATTAATTGGGTACTCTAAATTTATTATTTTTTGAAAAATTAAATCTCTCCTGAACCTCTTCTGTTGCAAAGAAAATAAACCCAATCTTTACAATCTCACCTCGTGGTTAAAACTCGTCAACTGCCCGGAAATTTCCTCTGTACCCTCTCTGGTGCGATCGGTGACCAGAACTGTAAGCCGTACTCCCGCTGGCCTAAGCTGTGCTCTACCATAACCTCAGTGCTCTTATATTGTATCCCCTCTGTTAATAAAATGAAGTATCCCCTCTTAGTTACCTTATCTAGCAGTCCTGTTCCCTTCAAGGATCCATGCATATGCACTCAAAGATCCCCTCTGTTCCTCTACAATTCTCAGTATCCTACCATTTGTGTAATTCCTTGCATTGCTTGTCCTCCTGCCAAGTGGAAACAGTTTCTCCTTATCATTAACTTGGGAAAAACTCTACTAAATCTTTCCTTGACCACTGCTCGAAGGAGAACAAGCCTAACTTCTGTAGTCTCTTCTGGTACTGGGATTGAGGGATTTCACAACAGTTTTCAGAAACTCCAAATCATTCCAGATTTACACAAGTTTCTGCTATCCTGTCTAATTATAGGTTCACACTCTTTCCTCGGGCACAAGTTTAGCATTAATATATAGAGCATATTTAAATCTTAATTCGAAGCACATCACAGCCTTCCCATAGGGAAATGCATCTTGGTCAGCACATTTCTTTTGTAGGAGATGTAAATATCTTTTGTCTACATGCACTTGTTGCCAAAGTTAGTCACAAGGGACTAACAGGCAAGCAATTATTTCAAAGTGTAGTCACTATTTTTATACATTTTAACATAACACAACGCAATGCAACAAATGACCAATTAATATGCCTTTTGACAGTTCTGATGTGAATGCAGCACAAAGGCACATTCAATCTGAACAATCAGGACAGACAAAATAATGCTTTGGTTTAACATTTCATGCAAAGAGCACCCCAACAATGTAGTAAGCATGCTACCAACTGAGAAACTCTACTGGAATAGACAGGCGATGACACCAAGGAGAAACAGGTAAACTGGGCCATGCAGTGATTGTTTCAAAGCGCTTTCTGAGATGGAGAGGATAGATGGAGAGGTGAAATGGTTAATGATAGAACCCCCAACACAGAAGGCCAAAGCAGCTGAATGTGCTGCAACAAGTGGTAAGTGAAAGAATGAGGATACACAAAAGGCCAAGGTCAGGGGACGGAAGTGTTCAGGCAGTGATGTTAAGATGATGGACATTGCAGATAGGGTGGGTGAGGCGAAAGACAATCTTCTGTTCCCAAATGGGTTACATTGTCTGTGGTGCCATTGAGGGTTTGCTAATGTGGAACATACTTGACAGTTATAATTACTACTAGGTGCATTGCTTGCCCCAGTGCAATAAATAAGGGTCCAAAATACAATGCGTTATAAGTGAAGTTTAGCGACAATCCAGTTCCTCATTCACTGCTGAGCGGACTGGACATAAAATATACAGCATAGAAACAGACCACTTGTTGCCAACTGGTCTATACCAATGTTTATGCTCCATATGAGCCTCTTCCCAGGTCACTTCATTTAACCCGACCTATATAATCTTCTATCCCTTTCTCCCTTGTTTATCCAGCTATCCCTTATATGCATCCATTTTAATTGTCACAACTACTCCTTGTCGCCAGGTTTTACATTCTAATCAGTCCCGGGTGAGTTCCCCCTGGATTCCGTTGGATTTACTAGACTATCTCCCATTTATGGGATGTAGTTTAGGTCTCCCTCACAAGTGGAAAGCTCTTCTCTAGATTAGGTCTATTGAACCCCAATTTTAAATTGTGCACTTTCTAAAGTGTCCCCGCCAGTGGGACGGCACGGTAGCACAGAAGTTAGCACTGTTGCTTCACAGCTCCAGGATCCTAGGTTCGATTCCTGGTTTGGGTCACTGTCTGTGTGGAGTCTACATGTTCTCCGTGTCTGCGTGGGTTTCCTTCGGGTGCTCCGGTTTCCTCCCACAAGTCCCGAAAGATGTGCTGTTAGGTAATTTGGGCATTCTGAATTCTCCCTCTGTGTACCCGAACAGGTGCTGGGGTGTGGCGACTAAGGGATTTTCACAGTAACTTAATTGCAGTGTTAATGTAAGCCTACTTGTCACAATAAAGATTATTATTTTTATTCAACCTTTCTTATTGGTCAGAACTGCTCAGCTGCGACATAATCAGTGTAATTTTTAAAAAACACGCCTTCTTGCCTCTATATAGTTTTAAAATATGGAGCCTCAAACGGTCAAGTGTGGTCTAACCAATGTCCTGTTATGTTTAATATAACTTAACCGCTTTTCAATTGTTGAAATGCTTGGTTTGCCTTTCCTTTGGCTTTGTTAGCCTGTCTCCCTACTCTTGATAATTTGTGAATGTGCACCCCAAGATCCCTTTTGCTGCTCCACCCAGTTTAGACTGATTTTCCAAGCAGTATGTGGCCTCCCTTCTTATTCTTTCTAAAATGTGCCCACCTCACAGTTATCCAGTTGGGAATTAATTTATTTTTGTTATTCAAGGGATGTGCGTTCGCTGGCTAGATCAGCATTTGTTGCCCATCCAAAATTCCGCTCGGAAAGTGGTGGCGGGTTGCCTTCTTGAACGACTGTGGTCCATGCGGTGTAGGTACACCCACTGTGCTGTTAGGGAGGACCAATTACATGCCCATTCTGTAGATCTCTATATATTTTATGTAAGTCCTGCTCTGGACTAACTACACCCCAACATGCGGTGTCATCAACACATTTTTCCCATTTCCTGAGGCGACCCAGCAAAGAGTTAGTGAAGTGAAACAGACCACGTACCAGGCTACTCTCCCCATCACTGACCTGTGACTTACTCTCTCTCCCAGGCTCCCTCTCCCAGGCCACCTCTCCCTCCCTGCCTTTCCCAGGACTGCCCTTTACTTCCTCAATCCACCTCTCTAGCTTGCTCACTCCACCTCTCGCGCTCCCTCCCTGCCCCTCCCCCCCTCACCCACCAGCCAGTTGCACACACACCCCATCCCCCCTTTTCATCCCACATCACCCAGGTCCTTTCATCATACCACAACCCCAACCCCTTCTATTATCCCCCCTCTCCCCATTCCTCATCTTCCCCTCCTAACCTCCCCTTGTCCCCTCATATGCCCTCTCATTCCCCGCTTCTCTCCTTCAACCCCATATCCCCGTCTCTCTTTGCCCTCCCATTCGCCCCACAATTCTCCTTTCCCAAGCTCTCCACCTCTCCTCCTCTCCTCCTCCAAGCTCCACACCTCTCTCCTCCCCCCAGCTCTCCACCTCTCTCCTCCCCCAGCTCTCCACCTCTCTCCTCCCCCCAGCTCTCCACCTCTCTCCTCCCCCCAGCTCTCCACCTCTCTCCTCCCCCCAGCTCTCCACCTCTCTCCTCCCCCCAGCTCTCCACCTCTCTCCTCCCCCCAGCTCTCCACCTCTCTCCTCCCCCCAGCTCTCCACCTCTCTCCTCCCCCCAGCTCTCCACCTCTCTCCTCCCCCCATCTCCCCACCTCTCACCACACTCCTCCCCATCTCCCCACCTCTCACCACACTCCTCCCCCCCATCTCACCACACTCCTCCCCATCTCCCCACCTCTCTCCTCCCCATCTCCCCACCTCTCTCCTCCCATCTCCCCACCTCTCTCCTCCCATCTCCCCACCTCTCTCCTCCCATCTCCCCACCTCTCTCCTCCCATCTCCCCACCTCTCTCCTCCCATCTCCCCACCTCTCACCACTCCTCCCCCACCTCTCACCACTCCTCCCCCATCTCCTCACCTCTTACCTCCCCCATCTCCCTCCTCCCACCATTTCCCTACCTCTCTCCTCCCATCTCCCCACCTTTCACCGCACTCCTCCCCCATCTCCCTCCTGCCCCCATCTCCCCACCTCTCAATCACCCCCCCCCATCTCCCACCTCTCTCAATCCCCCATCTCCCACCTCTCTCCTCCCCCCATCTCCCCACCTCTCACCACACTCCTCCCCATCTCCCCACACTCCTCCCCCATCTCCCCACCTCTCACCACACTCCTCCCCACCTCTCACCACACTCCTCCCCATCTCTCACCACACTCCTCCACCCCCCATCTCCCCACCTCTCTCCTCCCATCTCCCCACCTCTCACCACACTCCTCCCCATCTCTTACCTCCCCCATCTCCCTCCTCCCCCATTTCCCTACCTCTCTCCTCCCATCTCCCCACCTTTCACCGCACTCCTCCCCATATCCCTCCTCCCCCCATCTCCCCACCTCTCAATCACCCCCCATCACCCACCTCTCTCAATCCCCCCCATCTCCCACCTCTCTCCTCCCCCCATCTCCCACCTCTCTCCTCCCCCATTTCCCACCTCTCTCCTTTCCCCATCTCCCACCTCTCTCCTTCCCTCATCTCCCACCTATCTCCTTCCCCCATCTCCCACCTCTCTCCTTTCCCCATCTCCCACCTCTCTCCTTTCCCCATCTCCCTCAACCCCCCCATCTCCCACCTCTCTCCTCCCCCATCTCCCACCTCTCCTTCCCCCATCTCCCACCTCTCTTTCCCCCATCTCCCACCTCTCTTTCCCCCATCTCCCACCTCTCTTTCCCCCATCTCCCACCTCTCTTTCCCCCATCTCCCACCTCTCTCCTTCCCCCATCTCCCCTCCCCGCATCTCCCACCTCTCTCCTCCCATCTCCCCACTTTTCTCGATCCCCCATATCCTCTCCTCTTTCTGCCCTCCTTGTATCTCTTTTTATACCCACCCCTTCCTCCCCCTCCCCTCACTGCTGGCTCTTACCTCTCCACCTCCCCTCCCTCCCTCGCCTTCCCCTCTCCACCGCCTCTGCCTCTTTCCGCCATGACTCCCACTCCCTCTGCCTCCGACCCTCCACCTCTCTCCGCCTCCTCCCCTCCTCCTCCCCGCCCCCCCTCCCTCTCTCTCCGCCTCCCCTCACTCTCTCTCCGCCTCCCCTCCCTCTCTCTCCACCTCCCCTCGCTTATTATCTCTCTGCCTCCCCTCCCTCCCTCTCTCCACCTCCCCTCCCCTCCCTCTTTCTCCGTCTTCCCCCTCTCTCTCTCCGCCTCCACTCCCTCCCTCTTTCGCTCTCTCCGACGCCCCTCCCTCCCTCTTCGCCTCTCCCTCCCTCTCTCTCTCCGCCTCCACTCCCTCCCCGCCTCCCCCTCTCCACCTTCCCTCCCTCTCTCTCCGCCTCCTACCCTCCTCCTCTCTCCGCCTCGTACCCTCCTCCTCTCTGCCTCCTACCCTCCTCCTTTATCTGCCTCCTATCCTCGTCCTTTCTCTGCCTCCCCCTCCCTCCCTCTGCGCCTCCCCTCCCTCCCTCCGCCTCCTACCCTCCTCTCTCCACCTCCTACCCTCCTCCTCGCTCCGCCTCCTACCCTCCTCCCACTCTCTCCGCCTCCTCCACTCTCCCCGCCTCCTCCACTCCTCCCACTCTCTCCGCCTCCCCTCCTTCCCACTCTCTCCGTCTCCCCTCCCACTCTCTCAGCCTCCCCTCCCACTTTCTCCGCCTCCCCTACCTACCACTCTCCCTCCGCATCTCTTTATATCCTTCCCGCCTTGCATCCGCCTCTCTCTCTCCACCTCCCCTCACATCCTCCTCTTCCCCCACCGCCTCCCCTCTTCCTCCTCTCTTCCTTCCCCCATCCTCCTCTTCCTTCCCCCTCCTCTGCTCTTCCTTCCCCCCTCCTCCGCTCTTCCTTCCCCCCTCCTCCGCTCTCCTTTCCCCCCTCCTCCACTCTTCCTTCCCCCCCGCTCCGCTCTTCCTTTCCCGCTCATCCTTCCCCACCACCTCTGCTCTTCCTTCCCCCCCTCCTCTGCTCTTCCTCCCCCTTCCGCTCTTCCTTCCCCCTCCTCCGCTCTTCCTTTCCCGCTCATCCTTCCCCAACTCCTCCACTCTTCCTTTCCCCCCTCCTCCGCTCATCCTTCCCCACCTCCTCCGCTCTTCCTTCCCCCCTCCCCCGCTCTTCCTCTCGACCTCACGCCCACCTCCTCTCTAACCCTCTCCCTCATCTCCTCTCTACCCCCTCACTTATCTCACCCTCCCTCCTCTCCGTTCCTTCTTCCCCCTCCTCTCTACCTCCCCCCACCTCCTCTACACCTGCCCCACCTCTCGTCTCCATCCCCACCCTCCTCCACCACCTCAACCTCACCCCCAACCTCCTCACACTGCTCCCTTATCTCTTCGCTACCACCTCCCTCCTCTCCTCTCTATCTCCCCCTCTCTACTCTTCCCATTTTTCGCCTCCTCTACCTCCCCCCACCCCCCCCACCACTCCCTCTCCTCTCCAACTCCACCCTCCTCCACTCTACCTCACGTATTCTCTACCCTTCCCCACCTCCTCTCAACCTCACGCCCTCCCTCCATCACCTCCTCTCTATCCCTTTCCACCTCCCACCCTACCACTCTCTCCGCCTCCCCTCCCACTCTCTCCGCCTCCCCTCCCACTCTCTCCGCCTCCCTCCCCTCCCACTCTCTCCGCCTCCCTCCCCTCCCACTCTCTCCGCCTCCCTCCCCTCCCACTCTCTCCGCCTCCCTCCCCTCCCACTCTCTCCGCCTCCCTCCCCTCCCACTCTCTCCGCCTCCCTCCCCTCCCACTCTCCGCCTCCCCTCCCTCCCACTCTCCGCCTCCCTCCCTCCCACACTCTCCGCCTCCCCTCCCTCCCACACTCTCCGCCTCCCCTCCCTCCCACACTCTCCGCCTCCCCTCCCTCCCACACTCTCCGCCTCCCCTCCCTCCCACACTCTCCGCCTCCCCTCCCCTCCCACACTCTCCGCCCCCCCTCCCCTCCCACTCTCTCCGCCTCCTCTCCCACTCTCTCCGCCTCCCCTCCCACTCTCTCCGCCTCCCCTCCCACTCTCTCCGCCTCCCCTCCCACTCTCTCCGCCTCCCCTCCCACTCTCTCCGCCTCCCCTCCCACTCTCTCCGCCTCCCCTCCCACTCTCTCCGCCTCCCCTCCCACTCTCTCCGCCTCCCCTCCCACTCTCTCCGCCTCCCCTCCCACTCTCTCCGCCTCCCCTCCCACTCTCTCCGCCTCCCCTCCCACTCTCTCCGCCTCCCCTCCCACTCTCTCCGCCTCCCCTCCCACTCTCTCCGCCTCCCCTCCCACTCTCTCCGCCTCCCCTCCCACTCTCTTCGCCTCCCCTCCCACTCTCTCCGCCTCCCCTCCCACTCTCTCCGCCTCCCCTCCCACTCTCTCCGCCTCCCCTCCCACTCTCTCCGCCTCCCCTCCCACTCTCTCCGCCTCCCCTCCCACTCTCTCCGCCTCCCCTCCCACTCTCTCCGCCTCCCCTCCCACTCTCTCCGCCTCCCCTCCCACTCTCTCCGCCTCCCCTCCCACTCTCTCCGCCTCCCCTCCCACTCTCTCCGCCTCCCCTCCCACTCTCTCCGCCTCCCCTCCCACTCTCTCCGCCTCCCCTCCCACTCTCTCCGCCTCCCCTCCCACTCTCTCCGCCTCCCCTCCCACTCTCTCCGCCTCCCCTCCCACTCTCTCCGCCTCCCCTCCCACTCTCTCCGCCTCCCCTCCCACTCTCTCCGCCTCCCCTCCCACTCTCTCCGCCTCCCCTCCCACTCTCTCCGCCTCCCCTCCCACTCTCTCCGCCTCCCCTCCCACTCTCTCCGCCTCCCCTCCCACTCTCTCCGCCTCCCCTCCCACTCTCTCCGCCTCCCCTCCCACTCTCTCCGCCTCCCCTCCCACTCTCTCCGCCTCCCCTCCCACTCTCTCCGCCTCCCCTCCCACTCTCTCCGCCTCCCCTCCCACTCTCTCCGCCTCCCCTCCCACTCTCTCCGCCTCCCCTCCCACTCTCTCCGCCTCCCCTCCCACTCTCTCCGCCTCCCCTCCCACTCTCTCCGCCTCCCCTCCCACTCTCTCCGCCTCCCCTCCCACTCTCTCCGCCTCCCCTCCCACTCTCTCCGCCTCCCCTCCCACTCTCTCCGCCTCCCCTCCCACTCTCTCCGCCTCCCCTCCCACTCTCTCCGCCTCCCCTCCCACTCTCTCCGCCTCCCCTCCCACTCTCTCCGCCTCCCCTCCCACTCTCTCCGCCTCCCCTCCCACTCTCTCCGCCTCCCCTCCCACTCTCTCCGCCTCATACCCTCTTCCTCTCTCTGCCTCCTACCCTCCTCCCACTCTCTCCGCCTCCCCTCCCACTCTCTCCGCCTCCCCTCCCACTCTCTCCGCCTCCCCTCCCACTCTCTCCGCCTCCCCTCCCACTCTCTCCGCCTCCCCTCCCACTCTCTCCGCCTCCCCTCCCACTCTCTCCGCCTCCCCTCCCACTCTCTCCGCCTCCCCTCCCTACCACTCTCCCTCCGCAATTCTTTAAACCCTTCCCACCTCGCCTCCTCCTCTCTCCACCTGCCCTCACATCCTCCTCTTCCCCCACTGCCTCCCCTCTTCCTCCTCTCTTCCTTCCCCCATCCTCCTCTCTTCCTTCCCCCCCTCCTCCTCTTCCTTCCCCCCCTCC